>NC_056743.1:671981711-672239799 GCF_019279795.1 Protopterus annectens
TCTACAAAACACCTTAGAAACTGTAATCTTCTTTAGTATAAATAATTGTAAACATTATAAAGTCAACAATGCTACGTGAGAAAGGAGGGGAAACAGAAACCAGACCTGAAAAGCAGGATGAGGCCTGAGTATGGGACAGTATTAAAAAAAAAAAAAAAAAAACAGAAAATTTAAATTTTTTGTTTTTTGCTTTATATAAAGGGAAAATCGTATAATCATCAATAAGACAGTATAAAATGATTAAGAGTGGTGACGTATGTCATAAAAATGATTTATTGATGAAAATTTGAAAAGCTGCTGAAGCCTAGCCAATGTCTAAATGGCGATAACACTTGAAAAGGGAAGTTAAGCATCATGGGAGGAACACAAACTTGCAGTATATGAAAATGCCAGAGCCACTGGAGCAATCTGGATCAGTAATTTCTGACAATTTAAAAGTTTTTACTTCAGACAACCAAATGCATTTTACAGTTGACATGCTTTATCCTTCATATTTGCCACCATTGTCACTTTGCAGTCAGAAGACCATCTCATGCACAACAGTGCTGCATACAGTAAACTCTCAGCACCCATGAGGATTGGTAGATGACAGATAACTGTAGTTTCTGGTTGCTTGAATTACTATTAAAAATAGTACCCGACTAATACTGTACCCTATACTATTTGTTTGGTTTGATTTGTTCTCAGGTTGGGGAGAGAGGGATTTTATTCCTATCTTCCTTTTTAAAACTTAAACTCTAAAAATGTACGATTTATTTCTGAGAGGGGAAAACAAAGTGCAACACATGAAAATTGTACTGTACTACTACAATTTTTTTTTTTTGCCGGTTGCTTGGGTTCCGATTAACTGAGAGTTTATTATACCAAGTTGTGTTTACTTGGTTTAAAAGAAAAAAAAAACTTATATCCTCCTTCAATGAAATTGGTTGAGGATTTTTTAACACCATCTTGAACCTTCACAGATTCCTCTAAAAGGTTTGCACCTATGTAGTTCATCCACAGACAAATGTCAGTTGCACGAAAAGTCAGACATGCCCCCCTCTTCTGATGTATCATGACTTCTTGCACTATATTAAAATATTCGTCAACAAAGGTTTTACGGTCAAAGAATGCATGATAAGAGAGAGAATAGCTGAAGCAATAGTGGATCTAGCAGGGTTAAATACTAAAACAAATACAAGTGAAACTGTGACCCTTGCTGTGTAAAAGATACAAAAATAAACTGCACCTTAGCTTCACAAATACTTTTAGTTCAAATTTAGGCAGACGTTTTTCGAGATAGTTTTCTGAAGTCTTTTACTAACAAGACAAAAACACTAAATTTTGCATTAAATTTATTGTAAAGCAATGGTGTTTTTTCTTTAAAGGTTAAATGTTGATGTCATAGGTGCACCCACTTTAGTAATGCCTGGCTCCAATATGATTTCAGGAGTCACCGGAATAAATACCAATGAATGGGGTTGTTATGCTCTCAGCTTCTGAAAAGTACCATGGTTAGATGGAGAAAATTTCAGTACCTGAGGACTTCTTATCCCTAGTTATTTGAAAAGAAGCTTCCTTTTCAGCAGCAGTACTGAAACTTTAAGGTTGTAGATTTTTAGTAAGCTGTTTATCCTATTCCTTTGGCTTTTCGTCTATTAACCTCATTACTTTTACCCTTTTCACCTTGTTTTCGGTTATATTCTCTATTTGCCATTTATGCAAACAGGAGTTGAAAACAATTGAGAATTCACTTACTAGTTAAAATAAAATTGGCCAACTTCCTACCATAATTATAGTTCAACAATCTATTTCAGTCTGTCTGAGGAGCCACTGAACAAAGATAAACAGTAGAGAAACACAAACTTATGCATACATACCTCTCAATTGTACAGATTTTTGCCTTATTTTTGGTCAGTTTCTCAAGAAATTGTGGTTTTCTGGCAAACCATTAGCAAATTACTTGAGGGTTGAAGTCAGAAAATAATGACAGACATTTGAGTTTCAGACTTCGTGCTAATGCAAAACCTGTTATTCTATTAACTAAGTTTGTAATAGTAATATTTAAAAAAAGTGTCCCTGTTTTTGGGCCTTTGTCCTCCCATTATTTATGGCTTTGTCCAGATTTCTTGCTCTAAGAGATTGAAAGGTATGTATGCATGGTGTACTTTTAAAATGTCACAACACACTTGTGCGATTTACTTACTGGACTTCAAATGGCAGGAAAGTACAGTTGTGTACACTTACCATAAATATAGATGTTCAAGGTTATTCACTGTTGCAGTCATTACATTTGGGTAATCTGCTGGCAGGTTGCCCTCAGTCGGCCTGAATAAAGTCCTGGGTCCTGCGTCGGTTGCTGTCTCTTCTTCCATATAGTTAGGTCGTCAGAGGTATAAAACATGCAGCTGACGCCATTTTAATAAGTTTTTCTTGCCCAAGATGTCAGGTGCCCCCCAAATGGGGAGCAAAAAAAATAAAAAATAAAAAAGTATATATATCTATATCTATATATATATATATATATATATATATATATATATATATATCTATATATATATATATATATATATATATATATATATATATCTATATATATATATCTATATATATATATATATCTATATATATATATATATATATATATATACACACACACACATATACATACATACATACAACTATTGCAGAATCTAAGGAATCTTGGTTCCAGGCACAGAATCTTTTCCATTTATCAGCATAACATTTTCTAGTACTAGGCCTTCTAGCCTCCAAAATGACATCCATCACAGGTTTACTGAGAGATGTGACTGGTGAAATTAGGTGATTAGCCATGCTGCAAGATTCAGAGTTTGGAGCTGAGTGTGCAGAATTTGACAGTTCTGCTGAGACAGTAGATAAGGTGTCTGAGGCAGGTACCACGGAGGAAGGTGTGACATATTGCGTAGGAGCAGGTACCAGTGTTGGCGAGGCCAGTCCAGAGCAAATCGGAATCATTTTCGGTTTTTCCTGTCTGCTTTTTAGTAAAACCTTGGAGAGCAGAGGCAGTGGGAGAAAGGCATAGACTGATAGGTTTTTCCAGCTGAAGGATAGAGCATCCACATTCCAAACTTTTTTGTGATCAATTCTTGTGCAGAATTTGTCCAACTGATAGTTTTGGGGAGAAGCAAAAAGATCTATGTCTGGTCTCCCCCATTTTCATGTCAACATGTTGAATATTTGTGGATCCAGTTTCCATTTGTGTGGGTCCATAAGATTACTGCTTAGTTAGTCTGCCAGAGTATTTTGCTTTCCTGGCAAGAATTGAGCTTTTAGATAT
The DNA here is from genome assembly GCF_019279795.1 of Protopterus annectens. Taxonomy (NCBI): domain Eukaryota; kingdom Metazoa; phylum Chordata; order Ceratodontiformes; family Protopteridae; genus Protopterus; species Protopterus annectens. The sequence goes on from NC_056743.1 coordinate 671,985,010, forward strand.
ATTTGGTAAGTCAGGGCTGTGTTCCACAAAGCCATGGCTAGTCTGCAAAGGGGGTAGGAGTGGGTACCCCCCTGCTTGTTTATGTACCACATAACTGGGGTGTTGTCCATCTTTATTAGTAGTTGTCCTGGATGAAGAAAGTCCTTGAAGGCTGTCAGAGCATTCTGTACAGCTAGCATTTCTTTCTGGTTGATATGTAGGTGCATTTGAGTTGGGCTCCATTCGCCCTGAATGCATCTCCCTGCCAGATGGGCCCCCCCAAGCATAATCTGATGCGTCTGTAGACAGGGTTTGGGTGGAAGGGGGTGGAATGAATGACAGTCCCTTGTTTTGGTGACAGGCCTCTGCCCACCATAGGAACTCCTGTTGCAGGCAAGGAATGATAGGAATCATTGTTTCCAGGCTGTGACAATGTTGACTCCATAAGTTTTTTAGGTACCAATGAAGTTTCCTCATATGCAGTCTTGCATATGGAATTAGTAGAATGCAGGAAGCCATGAACCCCAAAGGCCTGCAGAATTTGTCTTGCAGACAGCTGGGTTTTTGTGGCCACTTGTTTGAAGTATGTCAACAATTGAATTTGTTTGTCTGGCGTGAGGTAAGACATCTGGGCAGTTGTATTCAAGCTTGCACACAGGAATGCAATTATTTGAGAAGGTACCAGCTGTGATTTCTTTTCGTTTATGGTGTACCCTAGGCATGTTAAAAGCCTTTTTACAAACGCCAGATGCTGTAGAAGAGTGTCCTTGTTTTCTGTCTGAATTAGATAATCGTTCAGATAAGGATAAATTTGAATGTTTCTTTGTCTGCAAAATGCAACTACTGGTGCCAGACACTTTGTGAAGACCCTGGGCGCAGCAGATAAGCCAAAGGGCAGTGCAGAGAACTGGTAATGCAAATAGCCTGCTTTGAAGCGGAGGTATCTTCGGCAAGATTCCCTGATTGCGATATGCATGTAAGCCTCTTTTAAGTCTAGAGTTACCAACGAGGCATCCTTGCCCAGCACAGGCAGTAACTGTTGTAGAGTCAGCATCTTGAATTTTGGAATGTCCAGGAAAGTGTTTAGAATGGGTAAGTCCAGAATTGGATGCCATGGTTTGTCTTTTCTGGGTACCAGGAAAAGTCTTGAATAAAAACCTTGTTCTTTTTCCTTTTCTGGTACTGGTTGAATAGCCCCCATATCCACGAGGGACAGAACTTGTTTCTGGGCCTCTGCCCACTGATTTGGAGGCAGATCTGGCCATCCGTTTGGAATTGGCAATGTGAGGAAATGAAATCTGTATCCTTGGGATACTATATTTAAAACCCACTTGTCCTGGGTAATTAGATGCCAATTTTGTGCGTGAAGTGCTAGTTTTCCCCCAAAGGGGCTGCCAAAAGATAAGTGCTTTTAAATGGCAGAGGAAAGTCATTGAGACTGTTTACCGTAGGGGGTTGCCTTGCTACTTCCAGATTTGGGGGTGGAGGCACCCCATTGTTTGGTTCTGTAAGTTCCTTGTGACTGAAACCTGGAGCCTTTGGAATGTCTGGGTTTGACCTGAGCGGCTCTGCTGGGTACTGGTAAGGACCAATTCTTAGTAGGCCGGCGCCTACTGAACCTGGGTGGCTACACTTGTAGGAAATCTTTTACAGTTTGCATAGATTTAGCTTTGTCTTCCATCTTTTTCAAAACTTCTTCTGCCTTATTACTAAACAGACTGTCCTGTTGTAAAGGAGCATACAACAATTTTGCTTTAACATGATCAGGCAGATTTTGCTACTTGAGCCAAGCATGCCGTCTTATCACAGATCCAGTTACAGCGGCCCTGCAAGAGGCCTCCAAGGAATGAAAACCACATTGCAAAGTATGCTTTCCAACTTGTTCAGCTGAATGCAATAAATCCTGTAACTCTTTATTTTCCACACAGTCAGAAATCAACATCATTTTCTGTTTCAGTAAGCCCATGACATGCTGCTGACATTTAAGCATATGAAATTGACAGTTTAAAGCCCCGATTGCCAGGGTTGCAGACATGTAAACCTTCTTACCCACATCTATCCAGCGCCATGGAGTCTCTATCAAAAGGGTAGGATTTTTAGCAGTAGAAGCGTCAAACCCTTGGGACCCTGGGTCAGCAGTAGGGTTTTTAAAAAGGAACTTGTGGGAGTCAGGAACCCTGCAATATCTGTCTGGCTTACTAGGAGCCGGAGGCAGGGAATCAGGAGACATGCTGGATTCTGAGAAAACATCAACAATGTCTAAAACAGGAGGTATAGTCAAAGGCCTATGCTGAGGGAGAAGAAGGAAATTCTTAAGCCTTTTTTTGGATTCTGAAAAATCCTGACTCTCTCCCAATGAAAATGTTTCCTTAAGGTATGCAAAGTTTCTCCAAAAGAAAAATCCTCAGGAGGAGAAGCAGAAGGGATGGATTCTTCTGCATCAGAGTCCTCATAAGGTGGAATAGAAAATTCCTGATCAGAAGAGGAATCAGAAGAAATGGAAACCTGATCTGAAGATTCATAATCAGTGCCTTGCCTAGGCCTCTTAGCAGGAGGGGGTTGGGAACCCCTGATCAAGGTAATTAAATCCTCAGTCATTTTGATCATTTATTTTTTTAGGCATAAGGGCCTGAACACGTTGCCCATGCATCAAATTTTTAGACACAGAAGTTGGTTTTAGCCTTATTTTTGATGATGGCGTCAGTTTAATATCCAAATCTTTAGGCCTGAAAACACCCTCAGAAGCTGGTGCCTGCTCAGCGGCTCCGGACCCATCTAAGGGAGAGAGACATCTGTGGGTTCAATACTTGAAGTGTCTCGCGGCATACCGGACTCCGAATGGGTCTCGGTAGAGGCCTGCAAATCAAAAGTAGCGGGCAACAGGGGCTGCGAAAGCGCCCGAGTACCGGCAAATGGCTTAGGAGAAGCTTCGTCGTCGGTTTTGGACCTTGACGGTCTGTCTCTTTTTCTTTGCATTTTTTTGTGAATTCCGGTAGTCTGACTGTTAACAGACAACATTTCTGGATAGTTAAATCCTGAGCCAAAATATTTAGAAGCAAAAATATACCAACACTTCATAGTGCGTTGGTTAAATTTAGCACAAAACCGGCAGCAAAGCACGTTCTGGTCAGGGCCTAGGCAAGGAATACAGTGCAAATGAAAATCCTTATGAAAATCCTTATGAAGTATTTGCTTCTCACAAGTAATACAATTATTAACTTTTACTGACATCGGTAAGGAGCAAGAAAAAGTTTCCCCAACGGGGTACTTAGCTTTAGGTTGAAGACTTCGGTTCTGAAACTTGAAAACGAAAATTTCAGGAGTCGGCTGACCGGCACTTGCGAACCGCTTCTGCTTCGGGCACCACACGGCAAGAAAGACTGATTAAAATGGCGTCAGCTGCATGTTTTATACCCCTGGCGACCTGACATCATGGAAGAAGAGACAGCAACTGATGCAGTCCCAGGACTTTGTTATTCAGGCCGACTGAGGGCAACCTGCCCGCAGCAGATTACCCAAATGTAATGACTGCAACAGTGAAACACGAAGAACATCTGCAAAGCCGAACACTCAGAAAAGCCAACCTGGTAGACAAAAAAAAAAAAAGTTGAGAAAGGAATGTCAACTTTGTGCGAAACATCCATCACTTCCGGATACCTCAGATGACAGTTATGCAGGGGGGGAAACTCCCCACACCCCCTAATTATATATACTAACTCAGAGATCGCATTAAAGAGAGGGAAAGGGTACATGTCGGGTCCCAATCCCCACCGTAGTGTCATCTCCACTCAAAATGCCAAATTCACAACAGAGAATGCACACTAGCATTCACTGTTATGAGTTTGGCATTTTCCCTTTTGCTAATTTGAACTCTTGAAAACATACTTTTCACTCAACTGAGCGTCACACAAGTGCATGTAGGCATTTTAAAAAGTAAGCCATATGCATATAACATTTCTCAAATACCAATTCTGGACAGGCAACAATGAAAATGAAAAGAACTGAAGAAATCAATGCTGCAGGTTTAAAGTCACTCTGCATACAAACCGATTCCAAAGAACGTCGGTGTGAGACCCTTACTGGATACCACAGGAAAATAGGAACACACACAGCAGAACCACCTTTGAATGCAAAAAGATAAGGCCAAACTCAAGTGTTATAAATCAATGTTAGCAATTCCTTCACAAAGATCATTATAGTGTTGAACTTTTTCCTTACAGAGCCATTATGAAAATACTTGCTGGTGAATACAACTCCAATGTTATTATGTATTGCTACTGTGACTCTTCTCAAAGCAAGATGCTTGGTCTCTGTTTCAGAAGGAAGTAAGATGAGGATGAAGATGGAGGTCGTCGACCTTCTGCTTTCATTTCATTTACAATCCTTAGAGGTACCGATATTTGTTCAAAAAAATGCAGGATACCTAATCAGATCTTCTAAACGAGTATCAAATGACTCTCAAAGTAAACTTAAAATGGATTTATTTATTTTACTTACAATTTGATAACCAGGTAGGTGTGCTGGCCTACTGACCCTTTTCAGTCATGAACCGGGCACAAATGTACATTAAAGGATATTCATAGTTTACTAGATGGTGAGGTGGTTTTTCCCTAATAAACCATGAAAATCAAAGATTCAAACAGAGGGGAGTCTGGGAAAACATGCAGTAGATTTCTCAAGAGTGCTGTACTTCAAGACTTTTGAAAAGCACTGTAAACCTACAGACTGCAAGTGGACACAAAGCAGCCAGCAAGACATCAATTGTTACCAAACATCTATCATATACATTTGAAATGTAAATCTATATCATGAAATGAAAAAAAAAATACATACATCAGTAAACATTCAGAAGTCACTCTTAACAAAAACATTTACAAAATGAAAAATTTAAGTAAAACACAAGAAAATGCAAGTCATGTTCCCTACTTATTAGTATGCCTTACAACATATCCCTGTTCTGCTACTCATTTGGGTGGTTGCCACTGTTGTGCCTATTCCTTCTCTTGTTACCATACAGATGAGATTCAACTGAAAAACAGAAATGATTCTATCTCCTATCAGTGACATAAGAGTGTTTGCATGGGAGTGTGATGTCTCACTTATGAGATTGGTGTACCATTTCCAACATGCATACACACCTAAGCACATCATGTTACAACTACAATAGCACATGCACTGTTTTGGCAAGTGCACCTTGGCATGCCATACTCTACTCTCTGCTTAGGAAGATATGTTCCAAACTGGGACCACCTTCATTCCCCCAGTATCAGCAAGCTGGCACTGGATGTTCACGCCTACCTAATACCACTGGTTCTACTACTGCCCAGGGAAACTAATCAAACTTAGGCTCTCAAAGTCACAGCAAAAGCAATACCCTCTGTGTCGTGCAACAAACTTGTCTACAAATTACTAAGTTTCATAGCAGTCTCCTATGCACAGCCAAATGCATTTATTTAAATTCAGGATCTGCTCTCATTTCTGCAGCTGTTGTGTGGCTGAACTATTAAAGCTGTTGAAGTAATACAAATAGCAACCGATTGGTTTCACTGGTATCAAAACAGACACAAATCCAAATGCCAGTATGTGGAAAAGTATCAAGACACTAACCTGGATTGGAATAGCAGCCTGCTGAAGGACTACAGGGGAGGCATAATGGGACATGGGCCTCACCACATGTAAATGACGTGGGGTAGCACTAGACAGATTACACCGCAGGTCTGACAGAGCCACAAAAGTATTACCTAACAAACGAAGTGCTTCCCCCACCAGGTTGATAAGTCTTTGGTCTTCTTCACGGCTCTCAGTCTGTACAAAAGGAAAAACGTGCATTGCATTAAAAAGATGTTGCAGAAACAATACAATCAAGACACTTGATATGATTACAAAGAAAGTTATAACATACAGAAATCATTCTGTTTTAGGATTAATGCCTACATTTATAACAGTGATTCATACTTAACTCCCAGATCACATATTTAACAAGCATTTTAACACTAAAAATAGCACTAGATACATAAATAATTCTATTAACAGTCAACTGTATATACATAATATCCACTTCTAAATGCTAAAGAAAACAATGAAAATGTTCTGTTATTTTGCCAACATCAGGAATGTAGTTCAATGTATCTTAAGTTGACCATGATCACCTAGTACAATGACATAAATTAGCTGTCCAGTTCACCATATTTTACTTTTTCTCTCTCTCCCCTCAGCAAGACTATTGCTTTGTTTATTCCAAAAATTAAGGGCAAATATTGCAAATAATTTCCCTCTCAATTATGGAAAACCTGTTGTAATAAAATAATTCTTTGTATAATGTCTGGAAATCTTTCACACAAGTAACTTATTAAAAATTCACCTGTGTCATGCAGGAGGAAAAATTAACTCCTTAAATTTCCATCTAAAACCTTTCTCATCTCAGATCACCCTTACGTTTATAGCTGATCTCCTCAAATTAGTCCCCAGTCTCAATATAGTAGATAATACTTTGAAATATTTCACCTACTCTGATGTTTCAAACTGTTAAGTATGCATCTCTCACACAAATTAACTCCAAACTGCCTAGCTCTACCTATGCAAACTTAAGAGGGGGAAAGAAAAAATATTTAGTGAAATTACAAGGTAACTCACTAAATGACACTTAAGTCTAATGATTGCTATGAGTAGAATGCAAGCATCAAATAGACTTAAAAAATATCTCGCATACAGGTATAAGTTATGCATGAGGAGTCCAAATCTGGTGAGACTTGGTCAAAAAGGTGAAAAAGACAGCCATGGATAAACCTGCTTTTTACCGCACATGAATAAGACACATTGCTATTATGCAATGCCATTGGTTAAAAAAAAGTAAGCAATTTTTTTAAACAACGGCATTGTATGACAACTTAAGTTCTTTTAATAAAGATGTTTCTTGTTTAAAAAAATAAGATCATGCATGACATAGGCCATGTTACATTTATATAAATGACCAACCATAGCGATACAATCTCAATTGCAAATATTATACATTCCAAACCATGCTGACGCAACTATTGCTGTAAACATTACACATCACTTTTAACATATCCAGTCATTGTTAGTCAACCATTACACAGCTCATTCAAATCTTGCCTTTTAAACCTTGTTCCCCCTCTGCATGTACTGATCCCACAGTTCCCATGTTTTTCCCATGTGATTTGATCTTACCATTTTCTAAAGATTCCAGTTCCGGTTGCTTTAACTCCATTACTATCTTCACTACTTCTAATCAAGTTGGGTTTGACTTTGATTTCCATTTTTTAGTAACTGCTTTTTTGACAGCCATCATAGACTCAGAAAGGCCTTACTATGTCTAAGCAATTCAGAGTTTGTATCATACCTCACAAAAATCACTTCCCTAGTCACTCCAACTTACTCACCCAGTATCTTCGACACTGCAGGCAATCCTTAAAGTCTACCAACTCACACTCCCAGAAAATATGTTCCCAGTTACCTCTTTCTGCCCCATCACACCTTCATTTGCTGTCTACCTGAAGAAAAATTCTGTTCCAAAATTTCTTGCTACACTGTGGTGTCCTAGGCACTAACTACAACCTGCTCGTGCATTTTTTAAAATGAGACAAAAATGTGCAAACACCCATGTTCATAGATTCATAGGTAGGTACTAGGCTATCATCCCTAGGGCCTATACAAGCCTAGCCAAAAAGGTACCCTGGCTTTCGCCACCCAAGAAAATTATTTTCCTGTGCCCCTGTCGAGCAGAGCCACAGAGGTGATGCCCAGGGTGAATTTCCTATTTCCCATCCAATCATCAAGATTTTTCTTGAAGAGTGCTAATGAGGAGCTTTGTTTGATATAGATAGGAAGTTTGTTCCAGAGTATGGGAAGTCTCTGGGACAGGAATCTATCCCTCCAGCATATTCTGTTTATTGTGGTGGCAAGGTTTTGGTTCCTAGAGCGTGTAGCTAGGAGGGATTGGGATTTCTTTAAGTGGAGCATGTCCAACAGCTCTGGGTTTGACATAGCTTTGTATGTTAGGCAGAGATAGTCCCCGAGTAGGCGATATGCGACGGAATAAAGCTGGATTTTTTTTGAGACGGTCTGTGTAGGGCATATGTTTGATGCCGGTAATCTTCTTTGTGAGGTATTTCTGCAGCCTTTCCAGTTGTAGATGTCTTGTGAGGTACATACCAAAAGGTGCATTGTACTCTATAATGGGTCTAATGAGTGACGGAACAATGACCTTTTTTTTCCCTGGATAAGAAACCTTTTGAGATGAGGTGTGCCACATAGAAGGATTTCCTGACTACTGTGGCAATGTGATTATCAAAGGAGAGACTACTGTCCACCTGTGTCCCAAGGTCTCATCACACATTTGGTATTAAGTAGACTACCAGCTATGTGGTAGCTAATGGGTACACAGAGTTTTAACCAAAGGGGATGACAATGCACTTTTTGGCATTGAGCTTGAGGCCATGGCTTTAACACCAGGCATCGGTCTCTGTGAGGCCCTTTTGTAGAATGTCCACATCGTTAGGAGTTTCAATTATGGCTCCTAATTTGCAGTCATCTGCAAAACTCATTAGCCAAAGACCTTCTGTGTTTGGTATCTACTTTTCTGAAGTACAGGCTAACAGGAGAGGACCCAGGACTCCACTTGTTACTGGTCTAAAGTCTGATTGGAGTCTGCTACTTTCACAGTGCGAGTTCTGTCAGTGAGCCAGTTGGCAACCCAGCTTGTGACATAGGGATTTATACCTAGTTTATCTATAATTCCAGAGTGGGGGATGGTGTCAAAAGCCTTGGCGAGATCTAGATAGGCTGTGTGAACCACCTTACCCTCATCTACAGCTTTGGTGACTGCTTCAAAAAAGTGAATCAGGTTTAGGAGACATTATCTGCCTTTTACAAACCCAAACAAGGTGGGGGTCCAGAGTTTGGAGATTACCAATGTCTTTGTTTAGAAGTTCCATGATGATACGTTCCATGGCCCTGCAGACCAGGCTTGTTAGGCTAATGGGGCGGTAGTTCCCAGGGTCCATGGTGGCTCCCCCTTTGTGGAGTGGGATAACCGTTGATGTGCACTATTCAGTGGGCACAAAGCCTGAGGTGAGGCTATGATTGAACATGGTGCTTAGGTGGAGTGCCAGCTCATTCTGTAGTTCATGTAGAACGCATCCCGGGATGTTGTCAAGTCCCATGGATGCTGTATTCTTGGCTTTGGAAAATGTGTTTTTTTACCTGTGCAGCCGTGATTACAGGAACTCTGCATTCTTCCGGCATAGAGATGGGTCCTTTAGGGGGTGAGGGGGAGGTAAAGTTAGCACTGAACCTATCTGCCAGGATGTTGGCAATATCAGTTGGTTCTGTATATTTAGTGCCATTGTGCTGTAACTCAGAGCAGATCTGAATGTCGCCATTGAGATTCTTGGCATATCTATAGAATGCTTTGTGGTTGTCTTTAGAATCAGTGGTGATTTTGTTTTCATAACTAGCTTTGGAAGATTTTATGAGGGAACTCAGCTTCTTACTGAGGCTGACCAGGGAAGGGAGTTCTTCCAGTCATGGGATTTTACTCTTTTTTGCAACAGTTTCTTTCTTCTGTTGTAGAGTTTGTTTATGGCAGGGGACCACCAGATTGGCTTCCTTGTTTCTGTTAGGGATAGCACGATCCATGCACTCATATAAGTGCTTATAAAGTGCATTTGTGTAGGATTCATCAGTCGTACATCTTATTATCCGTCTGCATGGGTGTCGTGAAGTTTGCAAACTTCTGTCTTAAGAAGCATGAAGTTGGCTTCGGAGAAATTTTTTACGGTGGTTTCCATAATGGGGGGGTGGGAGCGGGAAGTGGATGTCTAGGCTGATTAGCTTGTGGTCAGATCTGACCAACAAGAAATTGACCTCTGGTATGGAACACCGGTCGCCCATGTTGGTAATGACCAGGTCTAGGATATTGCTGCCCCTGGTGGGGATGTGTACAAGTTGATCCAAGGCTTTGGAATTTATGAATTCCAGAAAACGTTGAGCAAAAGAGTTGGTACACAAGTTTTTCCCAGTTAATGGTGGGGTAGTTGAAATCGACCATTATTAGGGTGTTGTGTTGCACCCCAACATTTTCCAGTGTATCAAGAAATGAGGAGTGGGAATCCTGGGGCATGGTGGGGGATCTGTAGCAAGTTACAATTTGGATTACGGTCTTGCCCAGAGTTAGCTGGACTTGGATAATCTCGGATGCATTATGCTGAGCAACTAGCCTGGAGGTGTGGATATCCTTAATGAATATGGACACGCCTCCACCTTTAGTGTTTTGGTCCAGGTTAGATGGCCGAAAGGTGTGGTATGAATTATTGCCTGGTAATGCAGGGGTGCTCTCTGGAGCCTTGAACCAGGTCTCTGTCACTGCATAGATGTCGATGTTCTACATTTTAAGGAGTGCTTCGAGTGAATGCATTTTGAGGTTTAGACTTCTAGCATCGAGTAGCATTACCCTCAGATTTTGCTTGCTTGTGCCTGTTACGGTGGTGAATTTGTCATTTGAACTTTGCCTAAAAAAGGTACTACAGGGGTGGCAAGAGCCTTAGCCAGTATCAGGAATCCCAAGGGTGACAGGTGCAGGCCACCTCTGGCGATGCATCGTGGTCTGTCGATCATGTCATCGCAGGCAGACAGATACTGGATCCCCTTAGAATAACACCAGAAGCTTAGCCAATTGTTGAAGTCAATCATTTTGTCCTTGTATCGTGGTTTCATTCTGGGTGATGGCAGGATGCTACTCAGGGCTAGGGTCATACCTGCCTGGGCTACAAGATTGGACAGCTCCTCCATGTCTCTTTTCATGTAGTCCAGGGAGGTAGTTAGGTCATTCACACCAACATGGACAATGACAGTCATATCTGTACCTGTTGTGGAGTGACCTGAGTGCGTGCATTATGTGGCGGATCCTGGCACCCGACAGGCAGCTGACAGTAACTTTCTCCTTGTTTAGCCTGGTGAGTAGAACATCAGCATGCCTGACTATACAGTCACCTAGGACTAGATTGTTGGGTACATGGTTATGCCTTATGGGCTGTGGTTGAGTGGCAGACTGATTTTGTGGGCTATGTGTCAATTGGGTTGTGTTGGGGGGGTGGAGGTTGCATGTTTCTGCTTTGGAGGTATCTGTTGCTTGAGCAGATTTTTATTGGAGCCTCCGCGAATGTAGGTGTGTGTTTTGTGTTGCTGTGTGTGTGTTTTGATGGTGTATGTTTTGAGGGACTATGTGACGAGTGTGGTGTGGTGCAAGTGTTTACCTTCTCCTCTTGACTTTCTAGTCCAGTCTTGGGTGAAGAGAAATTTGCTTCCAGTTTGGCTATACAAGTGCATCTCTCTCAGGTTGTTGTCCTGGATGGTAGGAGGAGAGGGTTGTCTGTGTACATGAGCCAATTGCTGCATTGCCCCAAGATGCCCAGATTCATCAGGTAGACAGGAGAAAACACATGAAGCTGAGGCTTAGACATGCCTGGATAGGTGCTTATTTATTAAGTACTAAAAACTGTTTTCCTCTAGACAAGTGAGGAAAGTTGAGTGCTGTAGTAATTTGTAGCTTAATTAGTGCTTACGAATTCTGAACAAGTGCTGAGCTCAAAGAAACAGATTTGACTGCTAAAACTAAAAATGTATTTATTTTTTTTAACATAAGGACACTTGTGCATGCTAAAGTAGATTTAGTGATGTTTGCATAATTTTTTTTCAACTTTTTAAATGAAACTTGATTTAGAACACAGGTGTTTATGTGAATATGACAGACTTTTTATGTATAGTAGCCCAGATTTATGCAGCCAGACTACTATCGACTGGGAATGTTTTGTTAATACAATAAGCACATACAGCTGGACAGTTAAAACACTTTTCAAGTTACTGACTACAGATTAGCTTTGACAGCATAATTTAAACATGTCTAATTCATTGGGAATTAAAAGCATTTTAGCAGAGTTCTTAAATCACCTCCTAAAAGGGAGCTTCCATTCCTCAGCCCTTCTGTTCAGATGAAAGCAATTTTTAAGAATTGGGAAATAAATTTAATGTTTCCAAAACTCCTGAGTGTTAGTTGATAATACACACTCTTGCCAACAGGCTAGCCATGACATTAAACTGACCACCATTTCTCAATTTTTAGATCTTTTTGATTAGAAACATAACTACCACCTATTCATAATAAATACAAGGCTATTAGACCAGAAGCCATGTGCACCCTGCCAATAACCACTCTCAGGCTCTACAAACATTTTCAAGGAGGGCAAGACCTGTGTGTCCCAGAGTGTATTTTAGAACACCCATCAAATTATCTAAGCTATGAATGAAGGCCAACAGGAAATCAAACTGATTGACGTGCAAGGGGAAGTGCTGAGTGATGAACCCATCTTCCATTTAGATTTATTTATTCCCCACTTGTAGGCAGAGATTTCTTGTTCTATGTTAGCTTCAGTATTTGCCAAGTCAGAAAAAAGGAGGTCTCTCATAAAGAGATCCTTGAGGGCACAGAAAGAAAAGCATAGGTCTACCTTCAAGAGTCTACATGTCACAAAGTGCAGGGAGAGCAATTCCAACCTTTTTGAGGCAAAAGATTCTTCTTGTTAGGAACCTCTGTGATCATCCACAGGATCATAGGAAGTTACTAGGCTAACGGCCTAAGGGCCCTTACAAGCCTAGCCAAATTCTACCCTTGTTACCATGATCAGCACCTACTGCCCTTGTCTAAGAGGGACACAGATGGAACCCCCAGGGTGAATTTAGTTACCCATCCAATTGTCCAGACTGTTTGAAGAGGGCCAATGAGGTGCTCTGTTTGATGTGAATTGGGACTCTATTCAAAAGGTGTGGTAACCACTTGGAGACAAATCTGTCCTTCCAGCAGGTTCTATAAATATTGCATACCAGGTTTAGGTCTTTAGAGAAAGTAACCTATGTTCCATCTGACTTGCACATGTGCAGTACTTCCAATAAAACAGGGTCAGAAATTGCCTTATATGCAAGGCCGAGATCACCTCTGAGTAGTCTGTATGAAACAGAATTAAGTAGGGTTGCCACCTATCTGTTTTTCTTTTTCTCTGGACTATCCAGAAATCAAACCAATTGTCTGGTAGTCCGGAACACACTGTACAAACTCCAGTATTCTGTTTCAAGAAATGAAACAAGACTACTGGAGTTTAAATGGCCAGATTTATTATGCTTTTTTACAGAAAAACATTGTAAATTGGCAGAAAGCAGGCATGTAAATTATGTGAATGTACAAAACCAACTAGAAAACATTTATAAGGAACTGGTTGCCTCCAGCAGAAAACCCGACCTTTCTGAACTTTCACACACAATTTATTAACATCCAACACAATATATAAAACAATAAAAAGTATTGATTGTTTTCTTCCTACTATCAAGGACTTAATCAGAATACACCTCAAAACCTGTGTTACCAGGTTTATATACACTCTACCAATTAACTATTAAGCTGGTGAATTAAATACTGGGAGCCATTTAAAGAAACATTTAAGAATTTTATAACCTTTCATTTTAAATACACTTAATTAAAATATAAATGACTTAAAAATAAAAATATATAAGTGTGGGAAAAATGTGTATCCGTTTAAAATCTTGAATAAATAAATAACTACAATTAAAAATTTGTTAGAAAGTGGTGGTGGTTGTCCTGTTAGGGCTTCATTTTACTATTACTGACTTAAGGTTTAACCATGGATGAATACTAATATATTCATTTAACTCTGGGGCATGGGAGCCTTGCAATCTTAGCTGTCATTTAAATTTTTTTTACTTCAAGAAATGTTCTAAAATGATGGCAAATTTAAACTTAGTAAAATAGGAACATAATCTTGTGGGTTTGAAAACAGTGTTGTTCTCATTTTGCTTTGCAATATCATAATAGTGTTCATAAATCCTTCTACAATGGCACCTCTCAGTCTTCTCAATATAAAAACTGAGGCATCCCATACATTTGGCAAGGTAAACAATATGTTTGGACTGACAATACCCTTTTAAAAAATACATTTTAGAACCTATCCCATTGTCCAGTTTTAAGCTACTAGCTTCTGAAATATAGGAGCATTGGGCACAGCATTCACACTTCTTCGTTCTCTCCTTATTTTTACCATCACTGCCTGGGACACTTGACCCTCGCTCAAAACTTCCTTCAAAATTTCTCCCCATCTTATGGATAAAGGAGGGCTCAGTCCCTAATATTTGATAAATTTCAGGGTACGTTCTCAAAATGTTCCAACTTGATCTGTTTTCTTAATTTCCTCTGACTGAGGTCCATATACTACCACCAAAGCCCTCCCATTGTTTACCTCTCCACTGTTTTGGGTGGTAGGTGGTAACCCTATACCCAAAATGGGATTGAATACAACTCCGAATCTCCTGGACCAAATTTCCTAGACAGAAAGGTTTACACTACTTTTATAAAAGTATTAGAAGGTTTTCTAATGACAAAATTAGTTTGGATTGTTGAAATGATGTCTTTGGTTCTAGACTACAATTATATTTTTCTGAAGGGGAACTGTATAAGCAGGAAACAGAGGTGGCTATGGGGACCTCTTATGCCCCCATATATGCTAACTTGGTTTTGTTAGAATGGGAAACAAAATGTGTTTTTGAGTCCAAGTACCAGGCTTTTATTAAGTTATACGTCAGGGTTTTTGGACATTTTTATTCTTTGGAAGGGAAAAGAAAAAGAGCTAGTGAATTTTGTTAATTATCTGAATGGCACATCCAACATTTTGAACATTACCTTTAATTACAGCCATGATCAAATCAATTATTTGGACACGCTTATTTCAAAAACTGGATTGGGATTTAAATCCAAGATCTTTAGAAAGCCCACTTTTAGCAACTTCAATTTGAGGGTAGTCACCCATTGGCTCAAAAGAAAAGTTTAATTACGGGGCAATATACAAGAGCTGCTAAAATGACCTCAAATCACACAGATCTCCCTAATGAATTGGGCATCGTGGAGGATATGTCATAGCAAAATGTTATCCTCAAAATCTGGTCCAGGAGATCAGGAGTTGTATTCAATCACAATGGCTTCTGGCAAAAGCTTCTGGTGTCATTCAAAGGGGATCCAGTATCTGTCTGCCTGGGAATGTATGATCGACAGACCACCATGCTTTGCCAGAGATGGTCTGCATCTGTCGCCCCTGGGATTCAGGTTACTGGCCAAGGCTCTTGCCACCCCTACAGTGCCTTTTTTAGGCAAAGTTCAAAGGACAAAACAACCACCGTAACAGGTACAAGCATGCAAAATCTGAAGGTAATGTTACTCAATGCTAGAAGTCTAAACCTCAAAATGCACTCTCTCGAGGCACTCCTAAAAATGGAGAACATCGATATCTGTGCAGTAACTGAGACCTGGTTCAACGCTCCAGACAGCGCCCCCTGCAATACCAGGCTACAACTCTTACCACACTTTTCGGCCACCAAACCAGGACCGAAACACTAAAAGTGCAGGAGTGTCCATATTCACCAAGGATATTCACACCACCAGGCTAGATGCCCAACACAATGCGTCTGAAATTCTCCAGGTGCAACTAACACTAGGTAAGACTGCAATCCAAATTGTAGCTTGCTACAGATCCCCCCACCATGCCCCAAGATTCACACACCTTTCTAAACATACTGGAAAATATTAAGATATTATAATATATTACAATATAATAAGGCTATTATAGAATTGCCCCCAGCTGCTGTGTCCCCCTGGCCCAGCATCCTTGGCTACTCTCTCCAACTGGAGTATAATGCTCTAGGACACAGAATCTAACTTCCTGAAGAACAAGGACCCTGTCCAAACTCCCTCCAGTCTCAACATTTGAGCAAGCTATCCCTGTACTCTCTCAGTAAAGGGAGCAGGAAAGTATGTGTCTAAACTATCATGGCTAGTATAGCCTATAACTTAATATTATATCTAGGTGGCTCTAAGCGCGCTAGCCAGGAAAGCCAGCAACTCTACCCCCTCTCCACACTGTAACCAGCCTAATTTCTTTTCCTCCATTTATAGACATTTGGAACCGCTACTCCTCCTCCTGTATTAGAACACAAACTCACTCTTTTACTCTACTTATAATATTAACTTTGTCCACCAGGTGGCAGACTTGTCCTTTCCAGGCCTTAGAAGCCTTCTGACTGCAATACACCTTTACTATATATTATTGTATGTCCACAGGCTTGCTATTAAACTTCAGCCCATAACTTCTCCTTATTTATATGGTTAGCTCTCGGACACCCTCCTAATAGCTATATTACTTAATCTTTTAACTTCATTCCAGTATTCAGGGTTACTTACCGACTGCAATCCTTGCTCCAACTGATTGTTCTTCTTCAGCTCCTTATCTCTCTTGTCTCACTCCTTAGTTCACCTATACCATCTCCTCACCTTCCCCCACCTAGCTAGGGCTTTGACTCATCATTACCTCACTGTCCCCTCTCTCCGCCTCCGTCTTCACATCATACTTTCACACACTGGTATTTTACCTACATGTCTATCAGCCTATCCAATCTGTAGCAGCACTAGCCCCTCCCAGTTCTCAGCCCTTACCACTGCTTCCCCCACCCTCCTACCTCATATCCTCCTCTGTTCCCATAAATAAATGTTGTCCTTGGGGCGCCATTTCTATTACAGAATTGCCCCCAGCTGCTGTGTCCCCCTGGCCCAGCGTCCTTGGCTACTGTAAGTACTGAACTATTGCCTTATTGTTGAGTAATACTTACTTTTTAAGAAGGAAGTGAGGCTTTCATGGTTACAGCTGTTTAATGTATCTTTTACTCTGTGAAGTGCTACATTGATTCATATATGATTACCTAACTTTTGTCTATACCCCTACGAGATGTAGTTTCTAGATCTCTCCCATTAAATGGTGTACGTTCATTTTCAAATTTATTAAGAGTACTAGTCTTAGCAGAGTAGAATTATAGTAATATAAAGTGAGCATCGGTAGAAATAGAAGTTATGTTCTTACCATAACGTTCCATGTTAGTTGTCTTCTTCTCGCCTTCTTCTTGCTGGATGGGTTCGGAGCCGACCTCGGCTCCGACTCGGCCACTCTAAAGCTCGAGAGTTGGTTCCACCGGCTCGAGGCTCCCCTTATATCCCACAATGCTAGGCGAGAGTTACCTCAGATCTCGTTTGTAAGCTAACCCCAGCTTATAACAGAAACAGTATAACTGTGAAAAACAGAATCCACCTCTAACAACAGGAAGAAGAAGGGTGACCTACATCCTGAAACAAGAAATATGCATAATAGCATATAGCTAAGAAAGAGGTGGTAGAAAGAGAGGTCACGATCACAACTCCTCTAAGTCTGTCCAGGCCAGGGGGAAGGAGGGTGGGACGCAAGAAGAAGGCGAGAAGAAGACAACTAACATGGAACGTTATGGTAAGAACATAACTTCTATATGTTAAGTTGTCTATCTCGCCTTCATTCTTGCTGGATGGGACCGTGTCCCTAGCACCTTGTCCCGGGTGGCCTAACGGAACAGACTCCTGAGAACAGTGGAACCAAAATTAGCTCTATGCCTAGAAGCTAAATCCAACTTATAATGGGAAATAAAAGTGTGAGGAGTAGCCCAAGTAGCCGCTGCACAAATGGTGTCAATAGGCAGTCTGTCTTGAAGGCTAGAGAAGTAGCCAAAGCTCTGGTGGAATGGGCTTTAGGCTTATTAGGCAGTTTTTTGTGTCTAATCTCATAAACAAGGGTAATCAGAGATGTTAGCCATCTGGATAAAGACACCTTTGAAACTGAAAGTCCCTTTCTGCTTTCCGCATAGGAGACAAACAGCTGATCAGATTTTCTGAATTGTTTCGTCCTGTCCAAGTAGTACCTTAATTGACGATGAACATCCAGACAGTGTAATTTTTGCTCAGACCTATTTGAATACTCCGGGAAAAAGACAGGGAGGTCAATGCATTGGTTTAGATTTGATGTTGAAACCACCTTAGGCAAAAAGGACGGGTTAGTTCGTAAGGAAACTCTGTCCTTATGGAACACAAGGTAAGGAGAACGACAACTGAGTGCTTGAAGTTCTGAAATTCTTCTAGCTGATGTGATAGCCACCAGAAAGAGAGTTTTCCATGATAATAACTTTAAGGAACATGAAGCTGCAGGTTCGAAAGGGGAAAGAATCAAAGAAGCAAGAACTAAATTTAGGTCCCAAGGAGAAGGAGGATTTCTTACAGGAGGTCTGAGAAGAAAAACTCCTTTCAAAAAGGCTTTACAGAGTTTGTGGGACATTAGGGCGGATTCAGAAATACCCACATGGAAATTAGAAATAGCTGCCAATTGAACCTTAAGAGTAGATGGAGATGAACCTGCATGGAAGAGTTCAGCAAGAAAATCGAGGACTAGTTGGATGGAAGCGGTGAAAGGATCTATGTCCTTTCCTTGTGCCCAATATGAAAATAGTTTCCACTTACTCAAATAAATCTTTCGAGTGGAAGATTTATGGGAAGCTATCAAAATATCTCTAACAGAGTGAGATAATTGAGGAAGCCTGGCTACGGTTGGAAGTGGAGGAACCAAGCAGTGAGGTTCAGAGAGGGAGGGAGCGATGAAACTGACCCGACTGATGGATCAAAAGATCTGGAACTAGGCCCAGATTCCACGGTCGCTCCAAAAGAAATCGATGCAGAAAGGGGAACCACACTTGTCGAGGCCAGTAAGGAGCAATGAGGATCAATGAGGCCTTCTGAGCGATAGCTTTCTGTATTACTTGAGAGATCAGTGGGAAAGGAGGAAATGCATACAGAAGTCCCCGGGCCAAACTTGGACCAGCGCCCCTGCTGGGTTGGCCTGGTAAAGGGAATAGAGTGAAGTATTCTCTGCACTTGCTGTTTTGGGGAGTAGCAAAAAGATCGCAGCAAGGCTGACCCCACTTGAGAAAAATCTCTCACTACAGAGTCTTTCAGAGACCACTCGTGAGGCATGAGAATAGCTCTGCTCAACTTGTCCGCAATGTGATTGGACTTCCCGGGGATGTGCGTTGCTATCAGAAACGCTGAGAAGAAATCGCCCATTGCCACAGTCTGAGTGCTTCTCGACACAGGGGTATGATCTGGTTCCGCCTTGTTTGTTGATGTACCACACTACAGACATATTGTCTGTCTGGATTGCAATCGTTCCCAAGGGAAGAGAGTGTTGAAGGGCTTGCAACGCTAAAAGCACTGCTCTCATCTCCAGAACATTTATGTGCAAGTGGCATTCGTTTGGTTGCCATGTGCCCTGGACTGTCCTGCCCTGTTAATGCCCCCACCCGATCAGGGAGGCATCCGTTGTCAGAGTAGCAACCGGAGGAGGTGGTACAAATGGTCTCCCCAACAGGAGCTGGGGGGAAGACATCCACCACATGAGATGCTTTTTGCACGCTTGCGTGATCATAATGGAGTGAGACATTGGAAGTTCCTGGTATGTCCTTTGACAAAAGTGCTTCCTCTGAAGGATCCGCATGTGGTATCTGGCCAATGGAAGGAGGGTATGGCGCTGCCATGATTCCCAACACCTTTAGAACTAACCTGGCTTTGGCTCTGTTGTTGTTGAGAAGTAGTGATACCAATTTTTGAATGTCTGATATCCTTTGGTTCGTTAGTGTTGCAGACATGTTTACAGTATCTAATTTTGCCTATGTAGGTAATAGTACGACAAGGCGACAAAACAGACTTTTCGCAATTTATTGAGATACCCAGTTTTTGACAGATGCGAAAAGTGTAATCTCTGGCCATCAGAAGGAGATGCTTGGTGGGAGCTGTGAGGAGCCAGTCGTCCAAATATGGAAACACCTGGAATCCTTGTCGTCTCAGGTGAGAAGCTACCACTGCCATGCATTTGGTAAACACCGGGGGCAGTGGTGAGACCAAAGGGCAGGGCCCTGAATTGAAAATGACTGGTTCCCAGCCTGAAGCGGAGGAATCTTCTGGAGCGTCTGTTCATTTTTATGTGATAGTACGCGTCCTGAAGGTCTATAGAGCACATCCAGTTTCCTTTTCCCAATAGGGGAAGAATGGATTGCAGCGTGACCATCCGAAATCTTGTTTTCTTGACCGATCTGTTCAAGATACTGAGATCCAAAATTGGTCGCCAGTCCCCTGTTTTCTTTGGAACTAAAAGAACCTTGAGTAGATTCCGGATCCTAGTTGGTCTGGTGGCACTGGCTGAATAGCTCTTTTGCAAGCAGTTTTGAAATTTCCAAAGCTGCTATATCCCTTTGAGCGGTAGGACATCTGGAAGGGATTTTTGACTGATTTGGAAAACGAAGAAAGGAATAGAATAACCTTCGAAATGATGGACTGTACCCATTTGTCTTGTGTCAAGGATAGCCAGGCTTCTGGGTACAGTGACAATCTTCCCCGACTGCCTCCGAAGATGGGCAGTCGGGCAACACCTCAGGGATGCTGAAAGGGCTTATCGGAGAACGTTTCGATTGCCCTGGTTCTCATGGACCCCTCTGCCTCTAGGGCTTACGTCTACCATTGTTGTTCCCCTCTGCCTCTGGCGGGAACCGACTCTGTCGCCAGGCGAAGTCCCTTGGGATTGTTTACGGAACCACATCTTTCCCCCCTTCTGGCCTTTGGGGTAAGGCCTAGAAGGAGTAGAAAACGGACTCCGACGGCAGAAAGGGTCTTGCCATCAGTCTCGCACCTAGTCAGGGTTTCTTTCACTTGTGGACCAAAAGAGATGATCCATCAAAGGGGAGTTCGTGAAAGACGCCTTGAAAGGTTCCGCAAAATTGCATAGCCGCATCCAGGCGTGCCTACGTAAGGCTACCCTGTTCCTGCGGCTCTGCTCGCTCCATCGGCCGCATAAGAGAGGAGGCGCATGGAGGAGTTGGAAATAGAATTAAGGATAGCCAGCTGCGTGTTCATTTTCTCTTGGAAACCCGCAGCTGTAGGGTCCTTCAGCATTTCACTCGCTTCTTTGATCAAGTCCCTTTGAAGACGAGTGAAATGGCACAGGTAATTCAGCGACGCATAGTAAATGTCGCTGAGGAGAACATCCGCTTCCGTACCTATCCATGGACCTAGATTCCTTGTTAGGTGGATGGACAGGCACTGAAGGATCAGCCAGTTCCTTCTTTGTGGCGGCAGCTACCACCATAGCATCCACAGAGACTCCTTTTGATAAAAATTCCTTGTCTGATGGAGCTGTGATGAATTTGGAGGGTCTCCTGGGAGTGGGGTCCACTGAATCAGGAGCCGTCCATGCCTTTTAGCAACCACCTGCATGAGGGGGTCAAGGGGGACACCCAGGAGGTGGAAGGACGAGAGCCAAACGCCTCAAGATACACAGATTCGCCTCCGAAGGGTTGAGGGCTGGCCAATTTCCCTCTGTTTAAGGATCTCCAGAATGTCTGCAAATGAGACATCTTCAGAAGGGGAACGGGGGGAACCCTCAGAATCATCCAGATCTGTGTCGGAAGTGATAGACTCAGGTGAGTCAATGTGCTTCCTCTTGCACTTCCTCTTCCGAGGGGGCTCTTCTGCCAAATCAGGAGAGGCCTCGGAAGAGGATGAAATCCCCAAAGGGAGCTCCTGAGGAGTTGGCTCTCTGCGGTCCGGGATGAGGGAGTGAGTCGATTTACCCTGAGGCAGCATAGAGGGAGGGGCTGACGGAGCCGACTGTGGAGTAGAGCCAGGCTCTAACACACTCCGCATGACCTCAGCACCCCTGTCAGGCAGAGCCAGAGGTCCCCGCCCGAGGAGCTAAGGACCCCTCGGCACCGACAGTGATGGCTCCGAGGCGATGTCGGAGCCGAACTCACCAGCGCCAAGCACCGAGAGGGAGAGGGGTCGGACAAGGGTCCGATGCCACTCACCCCTCGAGCCGACGAGGGAAGTCCGGCGCCGAGATTCCTCCATGGAAGAAAACGGAGCCGACGACGGAGCCGAAGACAATTGTCTCGCCTCCGAGGTGACCACAGTCTCGGTTCCGCCACGACCCGCCTCCCAACTCAAGAGAGTCAAGGAGGAAAGAGTTGATGGACGGGCAGGCACCGACTGATGAGTCGGGCTCTGAAGCATCTGGGCTAGTGCCTCAGACTTGAGTAGTCGACTCACCACCCTCTGAAGGTCATGATCGGACAGCCTCGATGACCTAGAGGAATGAGACCTTTGGCTCCGTTCAGACAGCAGGGGAGATCCTGGAGCCGAATGAACGGAGCCAAGAGAAGGTGACCTAGACCTCTTTCTGGTTGTCGGCTCCAAAGATCTTGTCGGAGCCGACACGGTACTCGATAACCTCGGCCCGCCGAGCCGAGGAAGCCACAGAAACTGTGGACTGAGTCTTATCGGCTCCAGCCGGAGCCGATAAAGGCAAAGGTTGAACAACCTGAGGTCTCGGCTCAGAAGCCGGAGCCGAAGACCTCGATGCCTTGGAGGGCTTCCCTGTTGAGACAGACAGGGAATCCTCAGGCTTCAACAAGCCTCTCAGAATAAGCTTGTTTTTCTTTCCTGCAGGACCCTGGGGCTGAAGCCATGGCAAACAGCACAGGAGTCCTGCAGGTGCAAAGGCCCCAGACAATAGACACAAGAAGTGTGAGCGCCTGTCAGAGACATTTTCTGACAGCACGCATCACACTTCTTGAACTGAGACCTTTGCTTCTTTAGACATAGCCTAACTGGTGAACACAAACACACACTCAAACACACCAGTTATACCCTGTCAAAATAACTACTTTAGTAAAAATACTAAAAAATAAAGTACAATAAAGTACAATAAACAGTAGTTTAAACTACACAAACACTCCCTAGGGAAGGGAAGGCCCAAGGCCCAAGGGAAGAACTAAAAGTTCTTTTAAACAAAAAACGGGAAAAAATTAGGTCGGGGATAAAGTTCAATGAACTACACTAATTTGATAATAATTAAACTAAAAAAAAAAAAAAAAGAGTAACTTTTAATAGAAAAAGCTTAAACTCACCAGGAACCGGTAGAACAACCAACCTCGAAGCTGTAGCGGCAAACGAGATCTGAGGTAACTCTCGCCTAGCATTGTGGGATATAAGGGGAGCCTCGAGCCGGTGGAACCAACTCTCGAGCTTTAGAGTGGCCGAGTCGGAGCCGAGGTCGGCTCCGAACCCATCCAGCAAGAATGAAGGCGAGATAGACAACTTAACATCTATAGTTACATAAGCTAAGAAAGGTCTATGTTTCTTAAGCAATGTAGTATTACCATGTTGCATGCCACTGTAGTTTACATAGATTTGTGCAATACGCTATCATATTAACATTGCTCTGAGATGCCGCGTAAAGGGCATCTCTTATCCTATTTTATTGTGTACACACTAAACCTTAGGCTTGTCAAACTGCGCCACCCACGTAGAGTGTCCTTAGCGACAAACTCCACTAAAGGAACTGGAAGCACTAAATAGTTTCTAAACCCACGGTGTGCTCTACATCCAAGAAATCTATTTCGGAAGAACTTTACTACATATTTCTCTCTATTTGCTGTTACCATTTAAGGATACTTGATGTAAATTCCACTTTTGCTAAGAGAACTCACTATATCAGCATAACTGATATGGTGTTACCTTAAGAAACATCTAGAGTTTGAATGACTGTGCTCAGCCACAGCTGTTTTCCCACACTATTTTGTTTTCCAAACACATGCTGCTCTAAACATATAAACCCTATTTAAGTAGTACCTTACTAAATATGTCCTCTTAGGATGTCTTCACTATAAGAATAGTTTGCTGTAGTTTCCGCGTACGTTCGGAGAACATAATATAATAGCGAAATTGGAGTTGTGAAACCTGTGATAAGTCACATTCGCCTATTGCTAACATTTTTAACCCAGATCAGAGGTGTATGCGATAATGCCAAACTGCAATACTTCTAGCCAATGTAGTTTAAAAGTAAAATAAATAAAAGAGGAGGAGCACTTGGCTACGTTTAATATTTCATCAAGGGTAAGAAGTGTATGTGACAATCACTAAACCACACCACTACTAGCCAATACAATCTAGAAAAGTACGAATGTGGCTAATTTTAAACAAGCTGCTTTTTACACTTCAACTAGGATAGGAGGTGTAAGCGGGAATGCTAGAACTGCACTGCAACTAGCCAACATAAATAAAAAAAAGTACGTAGTGGCTAACTTTAAACTGAAGGGTTGTCCTAGACAAATATCTACACCTACAGCTTCTAAATAAGAAATCATGTTCGTCCTCAGTGCATTAGCACACCATTAGACATACTGACTCCAAGCATTTCTTAATGTATTAGTTTCATACAATGCACTACCTGAGGGAAACTTATAATTCTTAGACACTGATGTATAAGCTGCACCACCTTAAAAATGATGTCCCATATGTGCGGCCATTTGTTGTAGTATTTTCAATGCTCAGGTCTTACTATGCATAACGCTATGCTCTCACTTACTTACCAAGTCCAAAGTCCCTGCATTAAGTTAGAGAGTCTACTTCTCTGTAATGTTGTCCTAAGGTAATTGTTTCAAGTCCACGATTAAGGACATTGAGTGTGCTGCACAATTTGCAAATGCTTTGGCAGATAGCATTCTAAGAGGTAAAAACTGTATACGCTGAGTTAACCATGCTATGTTTTTACAACGCTAATGCACATTAAGCAAATATAAGCATACGTAAATGGTTAACTATCTTTATTATTTATCCATATGAACTATTACTAAGAAATGTGAAATGGATTTTTAATGTAAGCTAGCTAATGAGAAATTTTACAGCTATTAACGGTACCAAACTGGATATATACGTTGTTGCTACCTATAGTCTTATTCCTAGCCTAGTTAGAATTATAAGCTTAGTCCTGAATTTGCTGACTTAATTGTTTTATTTAAGCCTTGCTAGAATACTGATTAGATGACTTGTAAGGAATGTTACATCTTTTCTAGATAACTTGAGAACCTGATAGCCTGGACTACATTTTTGTTCAGTTGTACATGGTTATATGCTTGTAATATTCTGTTTAAATTACACTGCCTATGATAGTATACTAAAATTCTGGTTTCTACTACTTTTCTCAAGCTCTCTTTCTCCTATAACAAACCCAGCTCTCCAACCTGAGTATACTGCTCTAGGACACAATTTGACTTCCTGAAGAACAAGGACCCTGTCCAAACGCCCTCCAGTCTCAACATTTGAGCAAGCTATCCATGTACTCTCTCAAAGGAAGCAGGAAAGTATGTGTCTAAACTATCACGGCTAGTATAGCCTATAACTTATTATTTATATCTAGGTGGCTCTAAGCGCGCTAGCCAGGAAAGCCAGCAGCTCTACCCTCTCTACACTGTAACCAGCCTAACTTATTTTCCTTCATTTATAGACATTTGGAACCACGACTCCTTCTTCTGTATTAGAACACAAACTCCCTCTTTTACCCTACTTATAATATTAACTTTGTCCACCAGGTGGCAGACTTATCCTTTCTAGGCCTTAGAAGCCTTCTCCTGACCGCAACACACTTTTACTATATATTGTATGTCCACAGGCTTGCTATTAAACTTCAGCCCATAACATCTCCTTATTTATATGGTTAGCTCTCAGACACCCTCCTAATAGCTCTATTATCTAATCTTTTAACTTCATTCCAGTATTCAGGGTTACTTACAGACTCCAATCCTTACTCCAACTGATTGTTTTCTTCAGCTCCTTACCTCTCTTGTCTCTACCCGCTCTATTCGCCCTACGGGCTCACTCCGCTCCCCTACCCTAGCCCCAATTCCCACCCACCCCAACTCATACATCCAAACCACACCCTCTTCCTCTGTAATCCAATCACAACAATCACCTTATTAACATAGTATACACACCTCTCTCTCTAACCACCCCCAGTATAACTCCTCCCCTCCAAAGAACACATGTAAAGCCAATTAGTCACGATGCAAACACTAACTTCCCAAATTCAACTAAAGCTCCTAATCTTTCTTACACTCTTACCCTCTCTAACAGCAGCCTACTTACTAACCTCTTATGAACAGTCAAAATATTTACAGCTCAATTTCCCTAATACACAAACAAGTATTATACCTCTAACTCCACAGAACACATAAATATAACATCTCTACCTATTTACCTGCAAAATATCACACTCACCCATATCAAATACAACTATTTAAAACCCAGAAAACCTCTCCACCATTACTGTAACTTCCACAATCCCTTAAACAAACTATTGCACCTTTCCTTACTAGCTGGAGACATCCATCCTAACCCAGGACCAGGTCATAAGGCAAGCATAGAACCACAAATTCATGTTCCCACTTCCCCTAATATCCCATCGAAAACTCCCAACTTACTCTATATAGCCCACCTCAATATTTCACAGCATAAATAATAAAATTGCCCACCTTCATGCTCTCCTGGATGTTCATTCCTTTGACATACTTTGTTTAACAGAAACATGGCTAAAACCCACTACACAAGATGTTGAAATCATTCCACCTGGGTACAACATCGTGAGACAAGATCACAAAGCAAAAAAAGGAGGGGGAGTTGCTATTCTTTCTAAAGAAGGGCTACAAATATCTATACTACATTTCAGTTCCCCCTCAGAAAACAATGCAGAAATCATTACTACTAACCTTCACCTTAATCCCAACAAATCCCTAAACATAATATTTCTCTACCTGCCCCCCTGGTAACATCAGCACTCTGGAAGGTATCCTTGCTGAGCTCTCCTCAAAATTTCCCCAAGAGACAATAATTCTTGGAGACGTTAATATAGACTGGAAGGACTGCTCTACTGAATCACCAACTTCCCATATTAACCTTTTTGTTTTTTCACAAACAATCAACTCCCCAACTAGAATTAATAAACCCAACAATAAAGAATCTATCCTAGACTGGATTCTTATAAACAATCAGCAACAACTCTACAATGTAGGGACCCTCCCTGACTATGTAAGCGACCATTCTCTCACTTACATAAACAGGCAAAGGTCTAGCTTACACAACCCAGCCATATATACAAGAAGCAACAAAAATTTTAACCCTGATAACTTCCAAACTGAACTACAAGAATGTGATTGGTCACCCATAAAATACCTCCCACTTGATGAAGTAGTAAACTACTTTAACTCAAAATTCTTAACAATCCTTGACCACCATACACCAAAGCGTTCCATCAAAATTAAATCTAAACCCGCTCCATGGCTTACAAAGAAAACCAGGCAAAAAATTCAACACAGAAATAAAGTTTGGGCACTATGGAGAAAAACTAAAAACCCCATAGATCAACAACAATTCAGACAAAAAAGAAATGAGACAAAGAAAGCTATACTTGAAGATGAAAAAAACTTTTACTGCCACCACCAACAAACCAACCAAAATAATCCACAAAAGTTCTGGGCTAGCATAAACAGACTACTTCAACCAGGACAATCCACACCACCACCCCCTATAGGAGCAAATCCCAACAATCCAAAACAAACTGCTAATGCTTTTAACACCTTCTTCACAGACACCATCCAAACACTTGCTAATCAACTAACAGCCGATAGCTCTGTCCTTCCAACCTTTACTACTAACTCTCTTCCAACACTAAACCTGCAACCTGTCTCAACTTCCCTCATCTGCAACCTTTTACAAAAGCTAAAACCTACTACCCCCTCAGCTGACCAGCTACCTGCTGAATATCTGCAAAAGGCAGCTAAAACCATAGCATATCCTGCATCACTGCTGATAAATAGAACCATACAAGAAAGCACTATTCCCACCATCTGGAAAATCTCCCACACTATCCCCCTACACAAGGGTAGGAACTCCATAGAATATTCTAACTATCGTCCTATAGCACTACTCTCCCCATTAGCTAAATAAAGGAAAAGTGTATCCATAGACAGTTACTAGACCATCTACTTCAGAACAATTTACTGGCCAAATGTCAACATGGCCTCAGGCCTTTCCACAATACAACTGCACTCTTATCCTTCACAGACAGCATCAATAATAACCGTAATAACAATCTTCACTCTTCAGCACTTTTCATCAACCTTTTAAAAGCATTCGACATGGTCAACCACCATCTACTTATTAATATACTAAAATCTTTTTCTCTAGATACAATGACTGTAAAATGGTTCCAGTCCTACCTGGACAATAGACAACATGCAGTGCTATGAGACAACAACCTATCATCCCATTTCCCGGTTACCCTAGGTGTTCCTCAGGGCTCTATATTGGGCCCCCTCCTTTTCTCATTATTTATTAATAACCTTAACCCAGTTATTCCTCCAGCTAACTGTATACAATACGCAGATGATTCGACAATAATCTGCTCAGCTAAATCTCAATCCCAATTGCAGGCTCCAACACAGACAATGTTTAATACAACAGAAAAATGGTTTCTACAACGCTGCCTCCTCTTGAACCCCCAAAAAGTCAAACTCCTCCTTTTCACTCCTATCCGTAAGTCACCCCCAATAAACTTTTCAGTCTTATCCAACAATGGTATACTCATATCTCCTGAACCAACAACTAAACTTCTAGGGGTAAACATTGATAACAACCTGAACTTTGAAATCCACATCAACAATACCATAAAAACTATCAACAGGAAACCAAGCTCCCTTCATAGGATTAAACCCTTTCTCTCCCCACTAGCCAGAACCACTATTGCCCATTCCCACCTTATCTCCACATTTCTCTATGCTTCTTCAATATATACTAAATGTCAAAAAATAACCTTAATAAGCAAGCAAACTCAAATAACAGCATTGACAGATTTGCTACTGCTTCCCCTTCAGGGTCCATCACTTCTGTAACCTGAAACAGTTAGGTTGGTTACAGCTTTAGAATCAGATTCACTTTAACCAACTCACCACTGCCCACAACACCCTCTTCCAGCCTACCAATACCCCAATTACTTCCTAGCCTCATTACCCAATATAAAAACCTTACGACT
This sequence comes from Protopterus annectens, assembly GCF_019279795.1. Lineage (NCBI taxonomy): Eukaryota > Metazoa > Chordata > Ceratodontiformes > Protopteridae > Protopterus > Protopterus annectens. The sequence goes on from NC_056743.1 coordinate 672,013,878, forward strand.
TTACGCTCATCTAATAAACTACTTGTATCAACATGTAAATCTAACAACATGGCAGGAGATGCTCTGTTCTCTAATGCAGTTGAAAGATATTGGAATCAACTCCCTCATGAACTTGCATCACTGTCTTCTTTTACACTTTTTAAGCACAATCTGAAACTCTATCTTAAAAGCCATTGGTTATGTCCCTGTACAAATCCAGAGTAATCTCATACTATATCCCTGTTACCTACACTAAAGACCTAATTACCTGCTCTGTGTCTTAGTCTATCAAGGACGATCATTGCTAAAAATACATCTTATCCTAATAGAAATAATTTAGCATATCTAGTCAAAGTATTCTGTATATAAAATCTACAACATCTTACCTAAGGCTTGCAACAAGATTTGTTTAAACTGTGATCATTTTTGAACTGTTGAAACTTGATGTATGTATCAGTATAACAACTAGCTACTAGTAAAGTCTTTTGTATATAAAGTCTAAAATATCTTATCTAATGCTTGCAACAAGATTTTGTACAAACTGTGAAAATTTCTGAACTGTTGAAATTTGTAGTATTTATCTGTATAACAACTAGTACCAGAATGTTTGTAGTATGGTAATCTCTTGGAGCTTATCTCCCTGGGACTCTACTGAAAATGGACATACATCCAGTTAGACTATCCCGGTCAACAAATGTAACATAAATAATAAATAATTAAGATACAACCAAACACCCAAATACTGGGTGACTTAAACTACCCTGCCATTAACTGAAAAAACTACTCATGTACCAACAACCTTTGCCCAACGGTTATTGGAATTCATAAAGTCCAATGCCCTGGAACAGCTAAATCCATTGTCCCACCAGGGGCAACAATATCCTAGACCTGGTCATTACCAACATGGGAAATCGATGCTCCACACCTATGGTCACCCCCTCATTGGTCAGGTCAGACCATAAGCTAATCACCCTTAACATCCACATCCCACCCCCACCACCCAGTAAGGAAATCTCCATAAAAAACTTCTCCAAAGCCAACTTCATGCTACTCAAGTAAGAAGTGACAAACCCATGCAGACGGGAACTGAAAGTTCAACTACTGAGTCCTACACTAAGGCACTGTATGAGCACATCCACTCATGCATGAATCGTGCCATCCCAAACAGAACCAAGATGCTCTCCTCCAAAAAAAAAAATGAAGCCAATCTGGTGGTCCTCTGCCATAAACAAATTTTACCAAAGGAAGAAACTGTTGCAGAAAAGAGGAAATTCCCAGGATGCAAAAAACTCCCTTACCAGCCTCAGTAAGAAGCTGAGATCCCTCATAAAATCCTCCAAAGCTAGTTACGAAAATAAAATTGCCAAAGATTCCAAAGACAACCACAAGGCATTCTACAACGATGTTAAGAATCTAAATGGCGATGCTCAGATCTGCTCTGAACTACAACAGAATGGCATTAAATATACTGATCCCAAGGATACTGCCAATATCCTGGCAGATCAATTCAGTGCCAACTTCACCCTCCTCTCACCCTCTAAATGGCCTATCTCAATACCGGAAGATTGCCAAATTCCAGTAATAATGGCCACACAGGTAAAAAACGCACTCTCCAAAGCTAAGAATACAGCATCCATGGGACCAGATGGCTGTGTACTACATGAACTACAAAATGAACTGGCACCTCACCTAAGTGTCATGTGTAATCATAGCCTCACCTCAGGCTTCGTGCCTACTGAGTGGCGCACAGCTACAGTTATCCCACTCCACAAGGGGGGGATCCACCTTGGATCCCGGGAACTACCGGCCCATCAGTCTGATGAGCCTGATCTGCAAGGCCATGGAACATACTATCATGCAACTTATAAACAAAAACATTGGCAACCTTCAAACACTGGACCCCACCCAGTTTGGGTTTGTGAGGGGCCGATCTCGTCTCCTGAACCTGATTGATTCCAGAGTCGTGGACGAGGGTAAGATGACGGTCCCACACAGTCTATCTGGACCTCGCCAAGGCCTCTGACACCATCCCCCACTCTGGAATCATAGATAAATTTACTAAGCTGGGCATTAATCCCTACGTCACCCGATGGGTTGCCAACTGACTTACTGACAGAACCCACGCTGTAAAAGTAGCTGACTCCAAATCCAGCTCCAGACAAGTGGAGTACCTCAGGGTTCAGTCCTGGGACCACTCTTGTTTGGCATCTACTTCTCACGTACAGGCCAATACTAAGGGACTCTGGCTAACAAAGTCTGCAGATGACTGCAAACTGGGAGCCATTAATGAATCTCCAAATGATGTGGATACTCTACAAAAGGGCCTTACAGAAACAGATGCTTGGTGCCAGAGTCATGTGCTCAAGCTCAACGCCAAGAAATATATAGTTATCCCCTTTGGGGAAAAATATGTACCCGTGAATTACCACACAGGTGGCAGTACACTTAACACCGAAAGTGTGATAAGAGACTTAGGGACACAGGTGGACAGTGGTCTCACCTTCGATAACCATATTGCCACAACAGTCAGGAAAACCTATGTGGCACACCTCATCACTAAGAGCTTTTCCTCCAGAAAAAAGGAGGTCATTGTCCCACTGTACTCATCCCTCATTAGACCAATTATACAATAAAATGCCCCATTTGGTATGTACCTCTCAAGACACCTGCAACAATTGGAAATTCCGCAGAAATACCTCACTAAAAGAATCACAGGCCTAAAGTAGATGCCCTATGCTGACCGCCTTAAAAACCTCCAGCTATACTCTGTCGCGTATCATCTACTTGGAGGCCATGTCAAACCCAGAGCTGTTGGACATGCCACACTTAAAGAAATCCCAGCCACACGCTCCAGGGATCTAAACCTTGTCATCACAATAAACAAAACACGCTGGAGGGATAGGTTCCTGACCCAGAGACTTCCCAGACTCTGGAATAGACTGCCCATACATGTCAAGCAGAGTGCCTCTTTGGCCCTCTTCAAAAGGAACCTTGACGATTGGATGGGATAAAGGAAATTCACCCCGGGGAGCATGTCAGTTGCCCTGCCAGACAGGGGTCCAGGAAGTAAATAGTGCGGGAAGAAATAGCCAGGGAATTGTTATGGCTTGGCTTGTATAGGCCCTAGGGCTGATAGCCTAGTACCAACCTATGAACCTATGGGAGCTCAAGTATAAACTCCTTCTGGGCATACGGCTACCACCTACTACCCAAAACAATGGAGAGGTAAACTATGGGATGGCTTTGGTGGTAGAATATGGACCTCAATCAAAGGAAATTAAGAAAACAGATCAAGAACATTTAGAGAATGCACCATGAAATTTATCAAATATTAAGGACTAAACCCTCCTTTATCCATAAGATGGGGAGACATCTGAAATGAAGTTTTGACTGAGGGTCAAGTGTCCAGGGCAATAATGGTAAAAATAAGGAGGGAACAAAGAAGTGTGGATGGTGTGCCCAATGCTCCTATATTTTACAAGCTAGTAGCTTAAAACTGGACATGGGGATAGGTTCTGAAGTGTATTTTTTAAAAGAGAACTGTCAGTCCAAAAATACTGTTTACCTTGCCAAATGCATGGGATGCCCCAGTTTTAATATTGGGAAGACTGAGAGGTGCCTTCATAGAAGGATTTACAAACACTACTATGATATTGCAAAGCAAAATGAGAACAATGCTTTTTTCAAACATATAAGATTATGTTCTCATTTTACTAAGTTTAAATTTGCCATCCTGGACAAGGTAATGGCAAATTTAAGGGGGGGGGGGGTAGAACATTTCTTGAAGTAAAAGAAATGAAATTGCAGCTAAGACTGCAAGTCTCCAATGCCCCAGGGTTAAATGAATATATTAGCATTCAGCCATGATTAAAACCTTAAGTCAATAATAGTAAAATGAAGTCCTAACAAGACACCCACCACCACTTAACAAGCTTTTAATAGTAGTTATTTACTCAAGATTTTAAACTGATATACATTTTTTCACACTTTCATATATTTTTTAATTAAAATATAAATGACTTAAAAAAACAAGTGTTATTTACAATGAAATGTTATAAAATTCTTGAATGTTTCCTTAAATGGCTCCCAGTATTTAATTCACCAGCTTAATAGTTGAATGGTAATGTGTATATAAACCTGGTATCACAAATTTTGTGGTGTATTCTGATGAAGTCCTTGACAGCAGGACATAAGGGTTCAATACTTGTTTTTACTGTTTTATATATTGTGTTGGATGTTAATAAATCTTGTGTGAAAGTTTGGAAGTGTTGGGTTCTCCGTTGGAGGAAACCAGTTCCTTATAAGTGTTTTCCAGAAAGAAGACATCAGGAACAGAAACAGCAGGTGTTCCAATCAGGCAATGTAATGATGACATCACAAAATAGGCAAAACTTGGGTGGGAGAGTGGGTGGGGAATGGGTGGAGTTACAGGTGATGTGAGGGGTGTGGCCTAGGTCCAGTTTTAGTCACAACAAAAGGTGGCAACTGTAGAATAAAGTGAGAGTGATTTCAGCTGATCCACATAGGACAGCTGCTGAAGACCTTGAATATTCTTTGTGGTCTCTTCCAATTGCTGCAAGTGCTTTGAAAGGTACATGCCAAAAGGGGCATTATACTCAATTATTGGCCTAATGAGTGAAGAGTATAGGGAGGTGATATCTTTACTTTTTCTCGAGACAATGCTCTCACTTATGAGGTGAGCCATACAGAATGCCTTTCTTACCACTCTGGAGACATGGTGATCAAAGGCAAGTTTGCTGTCAACCTGAGTGCCCAGATGTCTCACCACTGTGTGTGTAAACTTGGGGTATTGCCATTAATGTGGTAATTTACAGGAACATCGCTCCTGCTGAAAGGGATGATGAAACCCAAAAGTTTTGGAGAAATAAAAAAAAAAGGATGATGCATCTTTTTGCATTGAGTTTGAGGCCATGACTTTGGCACCAATCATTTGTTTGCATAAGACCTTCTTGAAAGACGCTGACTTCATCTGGAGATGCTAAGACCACACCCAGTTTGCAGTCGTCGGCAAAATTTGTCAGCCACAGTCCCTTAGTTTTAGCTTGTACTTCAGAGAAACATATTCCAAACAGTAAGGGTCTCAGGGCTGATCCCTTTGAAACACCACTAGTAACAGGTCTGCTGCTGAAGGCAGATTCCCCTAATTTTGACTGTATGGGTTTCTATCAGAGAGCCTGTTCGCAACCCAGCTTAAGGTATAAAGATTAATGTCTAGCTTGGAGAGTTTGTCAATGATGCCCAAGTGAGGGACAGTGTCAATCGCCTTGGCCAGGTCTAGGTTGGGTATATGCACAAATATCCCCTTGTCCAGGTCTCCCTGTGACTTTTTCGAAGAAGTCTACCAGGTTTAACAAGCATGATCTCCCCTTGACAAATCCAACCTGGGTAGGATCTAGTGCTTGCAGAATACCTATATCTTTAAGTTCCATGATGATTCTTTCCATGGCCTTGAACATTAGGCTAGTCAGGCTAATAGATACGTAGTTCCCAGTGTCAGTAGAAACACCACCTTTGTGCAGGGAGATAATGGTGGCAGTTTTCCAATCAGCTGGGATGAAGCCAGTACTTAGACTGTGAATGAAAAGAGTAGGCAATCTCGTCTAGTCATTCAGCTTTTCCCAGTTAGGGGTTGCCACAGCGGATCACTGGTCCACAAATTGATTGCCAGTGAATTTTTACAGTGCTGAGTTGCCAGCCCAGTACCCAACCTTCACAGAAGACACACACACACACACACACACACACACACACACACACACACACACACACACACACACACACACACACACACACACACACACACCCACCTACCTGCATGTCTTTAAAAATTATTCAGCCGCAGGGAGGACATGCAGATTCTGCACAGAAGGAACTCCAGCCGAGAATCGAACTTGGGTATATGCACAAATATCCCCTTGTCCAGGTCCCCCTGTGACTTTTTCGAAGAAGTCTACCAGGTTTAACGAGCATGATCTCCCCCTTGACAAATCCAACCTGGGTAGGATCTAGTGCTTGCAGAATACCTATATCGTTAAGTTCCATGATGATTCTTTCCATGGCCTTGAACTTTAGGCTAGTCAGGCTAATAGATACGTAGATCCCAGGGTCAGTAGAAACACCACCTTTGTGCAGGGAGATAATCGTGGCAGTTTTCCATTCAGCTGGGATGAAGCCAGTACTTAGACTGTGAATGAAAAGAGTAGGCAATGTCGTCTAGTCATTCAGCTTTTCCCAGTTAGGGGTTGCCACAGCGGATCACTGGTCCACAAATTGATTGCCAGTGGATTTTTACAGTGCCGAGTTGCCAGCCCAGTACCCAACCTCAACAGAAGGCACACACACACACACACACCTACCTGCATGTCTTTAAAAATTATTCAGCCACAGGGAGGACATGCAGATTCCGCACAAAAGGAACTCCAGCCGAGAATCGAACTGAAGAACCTCTTGCTGTGAGGCAACAAGAGGTTTTTCTGTTCAATTCTCAGCTGGAGATCCTTCTGTGCGGAGTGAAGTGAGCTGCCAATAGTGATGCCAATTCTTGTTTGAGCCCATGTAAGATGCAGCCTGGGATGTTATCAGGTCCCACTGATGCTGTTTTTGTTGGCCTTAGAGTGGGGGCTTACAAATTGATCTTTAGAGATACAAGGTAGGGATGTCATGAAGTACGTGTGGCAGGGATGGGGGAGTAAAGTTTTCAATGAACCTGTTGGCTAGCAGGTTAGCTATGTCCACCAGCTCAGTGTATGTGTTACCATTAACTACCAGTTTGGCACAAACCTGAGCCTTACCTTTTAGGTTATGGATGTAACTAAAGAACGCCATATGGTTGTCCTCGATTGAGGAAGCTAAGTTGGATTCTCAGTTTGCCTTGGAGGACTTCACAAGAAGTCTTATTTGCTTATTTAAGCTGAGGAGGGAGTGCCTCCAGTTTAGAGCCCACTCCTTCTTACTCTTGGACAGCAGTTTCTTCCTTTTATTGTAAAGCCTAATAATGGTGGTTGTCCACCTGCAGATTTGCTTTTCCTTGAAGAGCTTACTTTGGTCCAAACAGGTACCACCAAGTCAATGCAGTTATACAGGTGCTCGTATAGGGCATTGGTGTAGAGCTTGGCATACTTACAGGATCCATCTGAGGGGAAAGGTGGAATGAAGCTGTTTATACCATACAGAGGTCATAATCTGCTTTGAAGATGTTTTTTAGTCTAGTTGCTGCTATGGGAGGGCATGTGCGATAGTTACCTCAAATGAGACCAATTTGTGGTCAGATCTCACCAGGGCTGAATTTACAGTGGGGGAGTTACAGTGGTCTCGCATACTTGTAAGCACCAGGTCAGGGATGTTGGCACCCCTGGTGGGGGCGTCAACCAGCTGGTCCAGGGCATTGGAGTTGACAAAGTCAAGGAACCTTTGGGCAGGTGAGTTTCAGCATGAGTAATTCACCCAGTCAATGCTGTTAAAGTCCCCCAAAACTATGGTGTTAGGATGTATCTTCATAGACTCAAGTTGAACCAAATAGACAAAGTGGGTGTCCTGATTATGGAGGGGGTTCTGTAGCCGGCAATAACTTGAATAGGTGTCCTACCAACAGTTAATTTCACCTGAAGTATCTCTAGGGTGTCATATTGTTTAACCAATCTGGAGGTGTAGTTATCCTTGATGAATATTGATACACTGCTTCCTTTAGGTTTTCTTGCCTTCAGTTTGTGGTCTGAATGCATGCAAAGAGGTGTAACCCAGTATGGTTGGGGTGCTCTCCACAGCCTTGAACCAGGTTCGCCGTGACTACATAAGTGCCTACGTCCTCCAGGATGACTGTTTCCAGTGAGTGCAGTTTCATGTTAAGACTCCTAGCATTTAGCAACATGACCTTGAGGTGGTTTTTGGTTGGTATTTTTATGTCAGGAGTTTTGACCTTGTGACGCTACCTAAAAAAAGGCACTATGGGGGTGGCAAGATCCTTATCTAGTAGCAAAAATCTCATGGGAGACAGACAATGACAATCTCTGGCAAAGCATCGAGGTCCGTCGATCATATCATCCTAGGCTGACAGATACTGGATCCCCTTAGAATGACACCAAAAACTAAGCCAATTATTAAGGTCAATCATTTTTTGTTTGTACTGAAGCATCATTCTAGGTAAAGGTAAAATGCTGCTTAAGGCTAAGGACATACCTGCCTGAGACACGTAGTCCAAGAGCTCAGTCATGTCTCTCTTCATATAGTCCAGACAGGTATATCTCAAGTCATTTACACCAACATGGACTATGGCAGTGTCATAACGGTACCTCTTGTGAGATTTGAATGCATGTGCGATATTGGCAGATCCTGGCACCTGACAGACAGCTGACAGTGACTTTCTCCTTATCAAGCCTGGTGAGAGGGACATTTGTCTCTCTCACAAGAGTCTCCTATGACTAATGTTAGGTTTAGTGTTTAGCCTTATAGGCTTGACAGGTGAGATACTGGTGCATGAGCTACTGTGTGTACTGTGTTCTACAGAGGAAGTATGTGTAGCGTGTTTGTGTTTTAGAAATTTCTGATGTTTAGGTACGTTTGTGGCAAGGACCTCTGCCGTATGTAGGTATGTGTGATGTGGGTGGTGAGGTGTGCATGCTAACAACCCACTCAGCGTCAGATGTATTGAGACTGGCTTGTGAGAGAGCACTGATTCAAGGTTTTTAATACAGTGGCATCTCTCTCATGTTGAGTTTGTGTGGACTAGAAGTAGACGGTTGTCTGTGTACATTAGGCAGTTGCTACACTGCCTTAGGATGCCCATGTCAGCCAAACTGGTTGGAGAAACTGTGGGAAGTTGCCAATTCATAGTGCTAGGTTAATTTATATGATCAGAAACAAGAACATGCTAGGAAAGGAGTCACACACAGGAATAACTAGTGGGCGAGTTATGTTAATACATCAGAGGCTAGGCTTAATGCTACACTAGTAGGTACAGCGAGAAAAAATATTGAGGCCATTATTACAATGGGGTGCTAAAACAGGTTCACTAGTACTGCCTCTTTGCCCAGAAATGTGCTAAAGATGAGGACCTACACTCCTGGGATACAGCTGTATCTAAGGGGAAAATTGTTGAAATTATCTGTCCGGCTATGGCGCACAATTGCAAGGCAGTCCGTGGTGCTGCACAATGAGCAAACTAGCATAAACTCACTCAAGGGTGGGGTTAAATACCAGGAGGTTAAAACCTATTTAAAAAAGCTCAAAAGAACCAATGAGGTGCTCACTCCAAGCCGTAGACCAGCCATCCTTTATCAGCCAGGGACCAATCAGCACAATCCTCTCACTAGAGTGCAGAAGGACCCTTTCTAATCCAAGATGGTCTGGAAAGTGTGCTCAGAACAAACAGCCACTACAAACAAACAACAACGCCCAGAAACAGCAACCCTGAGAGTCTGGACTATGCTACAGCTACTAGCTACACTATTTAGGCAGAAAACACTGTAGAAATGTTTACCACTGCTGAAAAACAGCATTGAGACACTAAATAAAAGTTTTAAACTAAAAAAGAGCAAGGAGACTCTAGACAAAGCTTTTAACTGCAAACAAATCAGCTGTATGATACACTGCTTGGCAGGAACATCAGAACAAACAGATGCTTAACAAATGGGAAGAAAATTCCCGTTAATACCGTTCAAACAGTGAAAATGGCTAAAAAAGCTTTACAAACAGTGAAAACTGTAACTAAAATTATTTAACAGGCCCAGTAAGGCAGACAATTGCAGTACAACAGTGCAGTTTGTTTATAGCAATAAAACACAGTAAAAAAGTTGGCAGCAGACCATAAAAAGTGCAATAAATGGCAAGAATAAGCAATAAATAGTAAAAATAAGCAGAAAAAAGGCAACTTACAGTTTTTAGGAAGGTCAGAAACCTCTAGTCATCTGAAATTTCAGCACAGAGTTGTGGCTGTGCCCCTCCTCCATTCAGCTAATAATCCTATGATTATATTCAAGTTTTTTTTTTTTAATATGTCTATTGAGATACATGTCAATTAGTATATTATATTCTACAATGGGTCTAAACATGGCAGACTACATGAGAATAACTTTCTTGGTTTTATGAGAGATGCCTTTGGTGATTAGCTGTGTTATTGTGTTATACAGAAGTACTATGGTCGCTACAAGGTGATCAAAGGAGAGGAAGCCATCTACCCAGGTCTCAGATGACAGACTTACTTAGACATGGTAGCAATTTGCTGTTTTACAAAGGAGATTATACTGCATTTGTTACCATTTAGTTTAAGCCCTTTCTCAGTGTACCAGGTATTAATCTGTAATAGTTCCATTTAAATGGAATTTGTATCATTTGTCAATCTTACAATTATAACCAACTCGACTCCTAGGCAAACTGAGTCAGCCACAGATTCTTGCCAGTGCTGACATCAGAGAGATAAATCTAAAAAATGAGGTGGCATAACCAACCTTGACAGCATGCATTCTCCTTCAGCCATTTTACCACACAGGAAGCTATGTTTAAGGCCATTCGTTTTCTTTACAATCCCATCTTGTGGTATGGTACCAAATGATCTTGCTAGATCCATGTACACAGCATAAACTGTGTGACCATTGTCCATGGCCTGTATGACCTTTACAAAGATGTTCAGAAGATTGAGGAGGCACGATCTGCTCTTAAATCTGAACTGTTGTGGGTCAGACCCAATTAGATTCGTAATGCCATGGCTTATGAGGTCAGTGATGATGCATTCCATCGCTCTGCGGTCAAACGAAGTAAGACAGATGGGTCTGTAGTAGCTTGGGTAAAGTGTTGGGGCCACCCTTACGAAAGGGTATCACCACTGCAGTTGGGCCACTGTTCAGGAACATAGCCAGTGGCAAGGCTTGAGATGAACTTAAGGAGAAGAGCAGCAATTTCCTGCTTCACAATGTTAAGAAGAAGAGCCAGTATTTTATCAGGACCCATTACATAAAGTATTTTTGGTTTTGGACAGCACTTCAAGTATATGGTTCTTGCAAACTGGTGGGGTGGGGGTGTGATTCAGGTATGGCTGGGGTGGGGGGGGGTGATAGTTTGGGGTGGAAAATGTTAAGCAAATTTGTTAGCCAGTACTTTGGAGATGTTGTTAGAATCTGAATAGGAGGGCACTGTGTTATGAATAAGCTCTGATCAGTGATGTGAATTATTCCTTAGTTTTCTAATGCAGCTGAAGGGAAGTTAGCCTACATTGGTGGGAGAGAGTCTTTGCTGGTCTTAATAAATGCCTTCAGTTTCTTGGAAAGGTATGTTATATTCCCATTGTGGTGAGGGGTTCTAGCCTTAAAATGGAAGTGTAAGCATTGTTTTCCTTGTGCTGCAAAGTTTACTTAAATCTACTGCCCACTACAGAGTACAGTTACTAAATTTGCTTCTGTGCTTGGTATTGGTGAGTACAGTCCTACCAGTGCATTCATCTAAAAACACAAAAATCATTGGTGTAGGTGGTTTGCTTATCCCAGGTCCATTTTGGGGACATCATGGGAGAATTTTGCAATTTTTGTACAATTGTAAGTGGTTAATGGTTTTGAAGTCTCAAAAGAGGAAAGTTTTAGTTACCAGAAGAGAAGATGTTCTGAGTGCAAGGGTAATCACTTGCTGATCAGACGTAACTAAGGGACCATCCGTGGACAGGAAGCAGACTGCAGCACAGTTTGTGATGTGAACCCCGTGGTGGGTTATAAACAATTTAATGCAGGGAATTCTTATTCGCCTAAGCTAGAAAACACTGAGCATACCTGATGTTAGAAGAACGGGTACTCTAGTCTATGGAGGGATAAGCTGAAGTCACAGAAGACTACAGATCTATCGCCAATAGGAATATTCTCTAGGAATGCCAGGAACTTCTGATCCTGTGATGCCTACGGAAGGGGACTGGTAACCATCTATAAACCAAAAGTCCAGCTTAACTAGTGTAAGGGTAAGGATCACTGAGCTCACTGTTAAGGACACTGGATATCATTTTGGAAGGTATGGAATCCCTGACATAACTGAAACACTGTTGTCATTACCTATGGGCTTGAATATGTGACAGTCACAGAATCCAGGCACAGAGCGGGGTAATCTCATTACCTCAAAAAAAAGTGCCTCCAAATCGGGCGGTTTGTTATGTACTTTGAGGTCATCTAATTTATGATTCAATTTGTTGGTCAGGTTAGGATGTCCATTAGATAAACTCTAACAAAAAAAAAGGCATAATGGGGTAGCAAAGGGTTTGCCCAGTATGCGGAAGCCCTTGAACAAGACGTATAGACCCCAGGGAGAGATGCAATGCATCCCCCTAGAATGATACCAGCTACTTGGCCAACAGCTGAAACTAATTATTTTCTCTGAATATAGGCATCATTCTCAGTGAGGAAGAGACATAGCAATTTCCTGCAAGTTCGTCTGCATATCATGGGGTTATAAAGGTTAATTTGTTGCTAGACAATTCTGCCAAACTGAAATCTAAGCCAATGCACAGAAGGTTAATTACAGATTATATGGAAGCAAAACAGTCACTATGCAAAACTAACTGGAGTGAGGTGTTCAATGGAAAAACTGCATATGGAATGTGGCAAGTTTTAAAAGAGAAACTGAATGCAAAAAAAAAAAAATGTTTAACATCAGGATCTAGGCATACAACCATCAGGCGGATATATTTCCATAAGAACAAGATATCCGATTAAGGTGAGAGACAAAAAATATAAGAAATGGAAGAGGTGTCGAACTACAACTTTGAAAACTGAAATAAACAATCTGGACAAACAGATTAAGCATAGTGTGAGACAAGATCAAGAAAAACTTTATGAAAATTTATATAAAGATATTGAGCATAATAGGAAACTTTTTTATACATACATAAGATGTGGAAGGAGTAAAAGACACAAATTGATGAACTGTGTCCAGATTCTACAATTTATTCTCAGACGCAACAGATTTAGATATATTTACAACATTTTATGCAAAACAGTTTGGCTCCACAAAAGGGGGGGGGGTAAATTGTCCTAGTGATATCCAGGTAACCCCAGATAATGGAATCAAATTACATTATATTGAAAAAGAACTACGCAAACTGGATCCAAACAAAGCACAGGAAGGAGATGGTATTAGTAATGACCTGAAAACACTTCAGTAAGAACTTACAGTACATTATATCTATTATTCACTAGGTCATATAAATATGGGGAGATTCCTCAAGATTGGAGACATGCGCTTATTAAACCTGTTTTTAAGGGAAAGGGGAGTAGGACAAACCCAGAATCATATAGACCCTTAAGTCTACTTTCACGTTGTGAAAAAATAATGGAGAAGGTAACACTGGATAAGTTATTGTCAGAATTGGATAGGTTGTGACTTGAAACCATACATCAGCATGCATATGTTGAAAACAGATCTACTGTCACCTGTAACATGATGTTCTGTAACAATATAACAGCAGCTATGAATGAAAACTTGTGCTATGATGTCATTTACATAGATTTAACTTCAGCATTTAATAGGGTCATACACAACACTGATCAATAAAATCAGTACAACTACGTATTGATGTACTCTTGATAAGATGGATAGCTGCGTGGCTTACAAATAGGACATGGCAAGTATCATACAGCAACTGGACAGGCAAAATCCTTGGTTACAGTCAGGGTGTCCCACAGGGCTCTGTCCTAGGCCCTTAATTGTTTAGATTTGATCTTTCAGCCCTATCCTTTTCATCTGAGGTGTTCTACAGTCTATAAGCAGATGATCTGAAACTGGGTAAACTGATTAAATGTTACAGATAAGGCATGTTTGCAAAATAATTTGACTAAATTGGCCATTTGGGCACAGGAGAATAACATGCTGATAAATGCATCAAAAACTAAGCATATGAGATTTGGTAGGCATAAATCGATAGGTGAATATTTAATACAGCACAGTGTGACTGAAACTGTAAACTCATTTAAGGACCTGAGTATATGGGTAAATTCAGCTATGAGTTTTTCTAATCATATCAACCAATTGGTTAATGATAGTTACAGAACTACAGATTGCATAAAAAGATTTTTAAAGTCTAGGAAATCAAAAATAATGAAGTCATTGTTTGTTAGTTATATTAGACCCAAACTTGAGTATGGAATAACAATATGGAAACCCTATAAGAAAACAAGCATGAGTAAACTGGAAAGAGTACAACGGAAATATACCAAGGGTGTCCATGGATGTGAAAATTTAAGTTATTATAAAAGACTAAAATATCTGAACTTGTACAGTGTCTCATAGATATCTAAGATGTGATCTTATTCAGGTATATAGGGCATTTAGTGACAACTACCTCTGGGAATGTTTGAGGTTAACAAAAAGTACTAGAGAATCATCAGACAATCTATGTAGAAGATTCTATAGGAATGAGAAGTGTACTAATTGGTTCTCTGACAGAGCAGCTGATGCATGGAACAGACTATCAAATTACATTAAAGCAAGTACTAGTTTAGATATTTTTAAGAACAGACTAGATGCTTATTATGGGAACAAGTGTTTTTATACATTGACAAGCCAGAAGGGCATTAATGCCTGTGATTGAAATATTTATATGTACGTATCTTTCAATGGATTCATGCTAGATTATTCACTCCAGTAGGACTATGATCAAGGTCATAGTTATACCTACTGGAGGAGAGGGCTTTAAAGGCTTTTGAAATTTCAGCAATCCTGGCTCCCAAGTGATGGCTGACTATAATCCTGTCCTTAGTCAGCTTGGCAACTATGGAATCAGTGTACCTACCAACAGAGTCACCAATTACTACACTGTTTTCCAGAAGATGGTTTATCCTTGCTAGGCTCAGGAGTGTTTAGCTGTTTGCAGCATGTTGATGAAAAGGGTTCATGTAGTAGATGTACTTGGGGAGGGGTCATTGATGTCTACTCTTCTGGGCTCTAGAAGGTTTAGGATGTGATTTCTCAATAGCAAAGAAATAAAGAATGCTCCAAAACAAACCATGGATTACACTTGGGGGCATCTTAAATTCAGCAGCTTCCTGCCATATCAGTTATGACATTTCCATACAAAATTACAATCCCTTTGCCAAAATTACTTCAAAAGATTGCACTGCCACAAGTCTTCCCATCTGAACACACAAGGACTTGAGACTCACAACCTGGCCTCAGAAAGGACTGCAGCACTAGTAAATTTAATTTTAATTTGAGAACCAAGAACATGCCCTCATTTAACAGTATGAGGAAAAACACACAGGATAAACATTACTAATACAAATTCAATAAAATGCAAAATCTTGAGAAATAAAATGTTAACTCATTTCTCATGTCATGAAGTTCAAGAGATGACGGAGGGTGAGTTTTGTAAGACTTTGGTAATATTGCCATGATCTACTAAAGAAATGAATGCTCTATGCCTACAACTTTGTCACTGTATCCACTACTAGTCTCAGACGTCAGTCAAGATGAAAGGTACCTAACAGGAATCAAAAATATCGCAGTTGGGTGGGCATTCAAAAGACATGTAAATGGCTGTGCCTTCGTTGAAGGTTGAACGTCGAGCTGGCACCTCGGTGTTCGTCAAAATCTACTGCCAATCATTAGCGGACCGGAGTTCCGCTGTGGTGACCCCTAACCGGGAAAAGCCGAAAGACAACAACTGTTTAAGATCAATGTTTGGCCCTTTTCAATTTACGAGATAATCATGTATGTAAAGATGTGATGCACACCACTACATTCAATATGATCCTGTCACCATCTATTCCAGTACCTCTTACACCAGGGCACAAAATCTACAAAATGTTTACTCCACAAAAATATCCATGGACCTACTGCAAACAAGTTCAGGTATGTACAAGGCAAGGGAGATAATGGGCTTACTAGGAAACTAGGGGCAAGCGTGCCCCAGAGGGGCTATCACCTTTAAAATTAGTCTGGCAGGGGAAGTAAATGAAGAGTATAGAAAAGACTGCTACTTAAATGGGAAGGGAACAGCAAGAACAGATAAACGAGACAGCTACAAAAAGCCTTGGAAAGAAACATAAGCACTACAGTCTCTTGTACTTTACAATTAAGTAAATATGCAACAAACTTCAAAAAGTAATAAATGGGACTGGATATAGCCATCCTACAATATCAAATGAGTAGAGACAACAGGAAGGGCAGAAACAGAAAACTACTTGTTTTATGCTAAGCAAAAGTCAGCAAATTAATGTTCATTGTAGCTAACAGGAGCATGGGTGGCACTACACTGCAGCACACTCCACTGTAAAATATTGTACCCCAGGGAGTGCCCAGATAAAAATATAAATGCACTTTTTTTTAATACTATTACTAGTACTGATATACTTGTATATTTTTTTTAATTAATATTTACTTCAAAGGTGAGCCTTGCCAATGCCAAAATGTGCTTCCATGTTTTTTGTTTCTGGCACTGCCTGTGTAAATGAAATTCTGGATCCGAAGTCAGAGAATATCAGCATAATGAATTCTGGCTTTCAAGCCAGCACCAGAACACTTGTGAATTCCATGGAACGCTCAATACCAGAATGCCTGCCTTGTCAGCTTCAGTTGAACACTTTACATGGCTCTGGTAAGGGGGGGGGGGGTTGTGGGAGTGTGTGTATTCTGCATTATAGACAAGATTCTTGCTTTAAAATTTTTTCAGGCACAAAATTTTTGTGTTTGTAGCTGTGCACCTCTGAATTTATAGTGTGTAGCAGAATTTGTATCTGTGAATTTATTTACAGAAAATACACATTTATGCCCTTCAGCCCAAGCTGTACTGCACGTGCACTACTTAAGTGATGCTCAAACTCACATAGTAGGCAAATGGAGGCAGAAAGAGTCAAACTATGTACCCTTGACTCCAGGAAGTGGCTCATTAAGAGACTAGAGCTTTAATCCTCAACTGTCAGACCCTAGTTAACTCCATTTTCTGATAAATTACTAATAACTTTATAGTCAATATTGTCAGTTATTAGAGTTTCATATTTGTTATTCAGAAAATTCATGCCGATGCAAAACATTTTTTCATGTGAACTACAATAATCTGCTTCTTATCAATCACTGATATTGAAAACATCTCTGTTGCTGCCTCAAATTTATGCCCTATCCCTCATTAATTTTCTTCTGGTAAACCACTGAGGATTACAGTCAACAATGCTAGTCATTAAGAGTTCTGTAATTCGCCCAGAAGATGCAGGTCCATGCAACACCTGCTGTTATGTCAACATCTGTAAGTGAAACAGAGCTGTCCGGCATTTAAGGCAGAAAGTGCTGCAATGGGTGGCACCATACGGTTCTGACAGCCACGAGATGAGGTACATTTATGGGTCATTTATGAATTTATTCATTCATTTGATCTTAAGCAGATGTGAGTGGTATATGGTCATACAAGTGGCTGTAATTGACAGCCATGTGGGAATGTGTGCAGACACGTGTGTGTGAGAGCAAGGGCATAGTTCTCAACTGATCTTGATTTTTTCCTCATATTCGTGATCAGTTCCTTGTAAAACTTCTAGCTTTCTGGTAAGGGTGGTTAAGACTGCAGTCACTAAATAATAAATGTGTGAGAGCTTCAAACTTTATACCCTTCAGAAAATGCCTGCTAATGCAAATCTTGTTTTACGATCAACTTTCTAAATATAGCAGGCCAATATTTAAAATCTGTTTCAGATTTTAGATTTTTGCTTTGTACCCGATTCTTCAGCTAAAAGGTTGAAATCTGTGCGTGTGTGCGAGGGGGCTGTAGTGGTGACAAATACATTGCTGCTTCTATTTTTCTGACTTACGGTTATTAATTGGTATCCAGAAGTGGCTGTCTGGGTGGAGAGGGAAGACAGTACAGCTCTCAACTGTACCTCAATAGAGCAATGATCTCCAGTTTGTAAATGTGAATGCTAAAACTTCTATGTTCAATGGTGTTCCACACAGAAACAGTATGTCCCAAATTCACTGTAATGAGTTAACAGACAGCCATGAAAATATTGAATTATATTAGCTCATCACAACAGCATTCTTTAAGTATGTGGAAACATTTTTATTTATCATGCCGTGAGCTTCCTAGATAAAGTTATTAGCAAATGTACCATAGTTTGACTTTTGTTCAATATCATGAGATGCAGTGTTCTGTTCCATATTTTGGAGATGGAAGATTAAAAACTAAGGAATGCAGTTAGTGGAAAAATGCGAATGGCAGGCTGAGTCTGATCATATTAAAGTAAAAACTACTTGAGCTTGGTAGGTGTGGAGTGAATTTGGTATATGAAAGCTCTAAGTTGAAGTACATCACTACGATTAGTTCTTTCTTCCACTTTTTCCACGCAAGAAACCATATAGATTTGTGGGCAGTGCTAACAATCAATGCACAAAGTCCACAGAAAAAAACACATTCTGCATTTATTTTTTATTTAATTTTGATGGCAGTCAACATTGGGATGGGGTGCTGTTTTTATTTTCTTCTCAATAAAACATCACAGCTATACAGAATGTGGATATTGTATCTGGTGGCAGGTGATGTATGACAGCAAATGGCAGCTACAAGATTACTTCTGAATAACTATTGATATTACACCTGTTAAGCATTTCATTTATGTGATAGCCTCACAGTCAGAGATAGTATACAGTCTCAAAACGGACACGTTTCATTTAGTCACAATGCATGCCTTTTCTACCCCAGTATACTAGAAGTCCCAGAGTATTTAGTTCTGAACTGCCTTTGGGGAAGTTACAACTGGAGTCTCATGTACAGCCAGTAAACATAGCATTACAGAGGGCTTTTGTTGTCACAATCTGGCACTATGCCCGGTTTCCACTTGGAGGCTTATTCAACTTCTGATGCCCAGAATATATGGCTACTAAGTTCTCATTACATTGGAAGCATCTGAATGTGGTACAGCCTTTCAATTAAGGGCTTCAGTGGCTTTAATTAATTTGTCTTTGCTGCCACAGTTTGCATTACACTTGGTTTTCATTAGGGGTGCTCTGGTGAAGTACTGCTCAGTACTCTAGTATAATACTGGCCTAAATACTACTTCAGGGATAGGTGACAGGTAAGGGGTAAAAAGGAGAAAGAAGCTGTAGGGAGCTGTGTTAAATTCAGAGAAGCAGTAAGTTAGGAACAGATAAGGGGGTAAAGGCAATGGTTTGGGCTGGAGAGGATTTTACTATAAAAAAGATAACTGAAGCATGAGCAGTTGAAAAATGCACAGGTAGCCCTTTTTAAGAGACTGTATCACGTTACCCGATGTGACTTGTTAGCATAGCTGTATAGTGTTCTGTAATATACCTATAGTCTATGCATTTAAAACAAGACTAATTTATTACATATTTTCTTCTAAACTAAGGGAGAGGGAGCACATATGTACAATGTATGCAGCAATAATGGAATGATGTGCCAGGCAACTTCTCAGGAATTTGCATGAATTAACGCTGCTGCTGAATACAAATCTGTTCACTCAGTTCAGTGTGTGTGTGTTAAATTATATACATATATAACACAGCAAACTGGGGTACCAAGAATAAAGACAAACCAGACCTCCAGAAGTCTATCAAAGTACTGAATGAAATGCAGTCAGAATCCCAATAAGGCTGAGATTCTGAGTAAAGTATTCATGCCAATATTCAAAAAATATATATATTTGTTTTGGGGGGGATAATAATAGATAGTCAAACAAGGAAACAGTAAGACAGGATACTGGTGAAGCGAAATCAATACACAAGACTCAGACAGCACACTTCAGCTTCTTCAGAATACCAGGCATTCTGAAAAAGCTGACAGTGGCAGTTGTCAATCCCCCTCAAAGAACTTACCCATCAGCAAAGGAAGGATGCCACAAAACTGGAAAATGATGACACTAGTTCCAATGTAGAATCTGGAAACAGCATCCATGCGATAACAAAACTAGTGTTAAGTAAAGTTATGAATAAAATTCTAAAAAACACTGCAGACTTCTTAAATGTCAAAGACGTCCAGTACAAGTACCAGCATGTGTTCACAGTCAACAAATACAGCCAACCCAATTATTCAGTTCTACAGCTAGGAGCAATGGAATAGAATAAGGGAAACCCACTGGATGCAGTACACTTGAACTTTGGAAAAACCCTAACTCTGTCTCCACACAAGGCTATGCAGCAAGCTAGTTGGTGTATGGTAGCAGGAATAAGAAAGGTAATTGTAACAGGAATTTCTAACTGGAAGAATACAAAATCTGAAGGCAAGAAGGAATATCATCAGCAAAGAGAGAGGTGACTAGCAGGGTACTAGAGTGGACTGCCCTGGGACTGGTGGTATTTTAATTATTTGACTCAAACCTGTTAAGATACAAGAGCATGATTTATTACATATTAAAATGTGTGTGTGTGGGGGGGGGGTGAGGGGGTACAACAATATTAACCTCTAAAAATTAGTCTAGTAGGCTGAAAAGTGAAATGAGCTTCACTGCTGAAAGGACCAAAAACCCTATACCACAGTACAAGCTGGGAGCCGACCACCACCACCAGTGAGAAACACAAATGACCTGGAAGTTCAAATCATTGCAGAACTAAAACTATAACACTCAGTAGGATACAGCTGTAATAAAAGCAAAAAAAGTGCTGAAATATCTCCAAAGGAAAAAAAAAAAAGATGCAATCCTACCATACGTCACTGATCAGTTTACAGACAGAATGCTATGAAAAAATCTAGCTTTTCAGAAGAAAGGAGAAAGGCTAGTCAGGAATATGCAAAGGAAAGCCATAAAGTCTGATAAGATCTTGGGAAAAACAGCAGTTTGTGGAATTGGGTTTATTCTGCCCTGGGGGAGGATGCAGGCATGATATGGGTTGGGTACTAAAGTATAACAGACCAATGACTGGCGTCAACCTGAAAAAAAGGCATAAATAAAGGAAAAGAGAAGTTACTACAAGACTAAAGCACTAACTTCAATCCAGACATAAAAATGTACTTCAAAAGAAGGGTGGTGGGTGAATGGAACATGCTAACAAAGCAGATAACAAAATGAGACTTTCATGAAGGCATGGAACAAATGGTAGACATATGGATGGGGAGAAGGGCACACTGATGTAGCTTACCACTGTGTTGCTGCCAAAGCCCATATTAATGGGCAAATCTGTCTTTCGGCTGTCAATGTAATATACTCCTGGTTAATCTAATTTCCATATTGTACATCTAAACATTCTTGTAGGCAAATTATGATTTGTAGTACCTTCTCCATTTACAGACTTTGAGTGGTTTATACTACAGCAATGACCATCAAATGTGTGCCCTTGGAAGCTACCTTTTGAGACTGCTATTAAACTGACCTCAACAAGGTGGTGCAGACAAGATGGCATATTCATCAAGGACCTTTGTCAAGTCTGTTATAAAATCACTCACAAAGTGTGAAGACTTGCTATGTCCAGAAGGTGCATCTACAATAAGTATTCTGCTAACAACAAAAAAGTACAGTTGTGTACACTTACCATAAATGTAGATGTTCGAGTGTATTCACTGTTGCGGTCATTACATTTGGGTAATCCTGCTGGCAGGATGCCCTCAGTCGGCCTGAATTCCAAAGTCCTGGGTACTGCATCGGCTGCTGTCGCCCCTTCCCTGACGTCAGGTCATCAGGGGTATAAAAGATGCGGCAGACGCCATTTTCTTTAGTTTTTCTTGCCCCAGATGTCAGGTGCCCCCTAAATGGGTAGCCAAAATGTATATACATATAAATACATGCAGCAATATAAACTTTACCTTCATCTACAAGCAAATACACCACATAGGTTGTATAAATCAGAGAAGGAAAGATAGGTTCCATCAGAAGAAAGGGGGATGGCGGGTGGGTAACCTGGACTGCAACAGTGAATACACTCTAACATCTACATTTATGGCAAGTGTACACAACTGTACTATGTTCTTAGTGTTTCACTGTTTCAGTCATTACATTTGGGTAGAGCCCCAAAGCTATGGATGGGCGGCTGGAGCTAAACAGCATTAGGAGCAGCTATGAGGCCCTGCAGAACTGCAGTAGCAAAGCCTGCCCTGGATTTAGAGTAGAGTGGCAGATGATAGTGCTTTGTAAAGGTGTGCACTGAACTCCAAGTAGAAGCCTCTAAAATGTCCTTGGTTGGTACTCCCCTGAGAAAGGCTGCTGAAGTGGCTGCAGCTCTGGTTGAATGTGGCCTAATGCTCTTAGGCACTGGCTTGCCATGGTGTAAGTAGCAGAAACGAATGCAGTGGCCTATCCACTTTGAAATAGTCTGCTTTGAGATCGCCTTTCCTTGTGATCCTGCAGCATATGCCACTAGTAATTGTTCGGTCTTTCTGAAAACTTTGGTTCTGTCCAAGTAGAATCTAAGCTGTCTGTGTACGTCCAAAGAATGCAGAATTCTCTCCCCCTTGTTCTGTAGATTTGGATAAAAAGTTGGCAGATGAATAGTTTGGTTTAGAGCCACACTGGACACCACCTTAGGCATAAATGTTGGGTTTGTCCTCAGAGAGACCCTGTCTGGATAAAAAATGATAAAAGGTTCCACAGCCATGAGTGCCTGAAGCTCTGAAACTCGTCTTGCAGAAGTTATTGCTAGGAGCAGAGCTGTTTTCTAAGACAAAAACTTTATATCAGCAGTAGCAGCTGGCTCAAAAGGAGGCAGGGTGAGTTTTTCCAAGACACAGTTGAGGTCCCAATGCAAGCAATGGTGATCTCCTTGGAGGCCTTAAATATTTGGCTCCTCTGAGGTACTGTTTTAGTAAGGGAAGAGAAAAGATTGGTGGCTCTGTATTGTAATGAGCCGAAATGGCAGAGGCATGAATTTTAATAGATGAAGATAGACCCTCGTCCAGCATCTCAGTTAAGTATTGCAAAATCTGAGGAATATTTGGCACAGCTGTATCAGTTTCCTTGTGCCTGGTTCCAAGCACAGAATCTCTTCCATTTTCCAGCATAAGATTTTCTAGTACTAGGCCTTCCGGCCTCCAAAATGACATCCATCACAGCTTTACTGAGGTGTGTGTTTTGTATGACTACATTATCCGCCATGCTGCCAGGTTTAAAGTCCTGAGTTGGCTGTGCAGGATCTGATTGTTTTGCTGGGACAGTAGATGAGGTATCTGAGGTAAGGTCCAAACTGGGTATTGAGACAAGCTCCTTAGTATTGGATACCAGTACTGGTGGGGCCAGTCTGGGGCAATCAGTATCATACTTGGCTTTTCCTGTCTGACCTTTAGGTGTACCTTGGGGAGGAGAGGCAGAGTGGGAAATGCATATACTGATAGGTTTTTCCAGCTGAAAGATAGGGTGTCCACTTTCCATGCTTGTCTGTGATAAATCCCTGTGCAGAATCTTTTTAGTTGGTAGTTGTGAGGGGAGGAAAATAGATCTATGTCCGGGCATCCCCATTTCCTTGTTATGCTGAAGACTTGTGGATCCAGGTGCCACTTGTGGGGATCCATGAGGTTTCTGTTTAGTTAGTCTGCCAGAGTATTTTTCCTTCCTGGCAGGAATTGTGCCTGCAGATGTACTTGGTAAGTCAATGCTGTGTCCCACAAAGTCATGGCTAGTCTGCAAAGGGGGTAAGAATGTGTGCCCCCCTGCTTGTTTATATACTACATGACCGTGGCGTTGTCTGTCTTTGTCAGTAGTTGTCCTGGATGAAGTAGGTCCTTGAAGGCTGTCAGGACATTTTGAACTGCTAGTATCTCTTTTTGATTGATATGTAGATGCATTTGGTTTGAGGTCCATGTGCCCTGAATGCATCTTCCTGCCATGTGGCCCCCCCAGGCATAATCCGATGCATCCGTTGTTAGTGTTTGCCTGGCTGGGGGTAATGTGAATGGCTGTCCTTTGTTTTGGTGACAAACCTTTGCCCAACATCGAAACTCCTGTTGCAGGCAGGGAATGAGAGTAATCATAGTTTCCAGGCTGTGGCAATGTTGAGTCCAAACACTTTTTAGGTACCACTGAAGTTTCCTCATATGCAGTCTTGCATATGGAATTAGTAGGATGCAGGATGCCATGAAGCCCAAAGCCTGCAGAATTTTTCTTGCAGATAACTGGGCCTCTGTTGCCAACATTTTGAAATAGGTAGTCAGTTGCCTTTGTCTGGCGTGAGATAAGCCATCTGGGCAGTTGTATTTAAGCTTGCACCCAGGAATATTATCTCTTGAGGGGGTACTAGTTTTGATTTCTTTTCGTTGACTGTGTACCCTAGACATGTTAGAAGTCTTTTCACAAATGCCACATGCTGTAGAAGAATGCCCTTGTTCTCTGCTTGAATTAGACAGTCGACCAAGTAAGGATATATTTGTATTCCCTCTTTGTCTGCAGAATGCAATTACTGGTGCCAGGCACTTTGTAAAGAGCCTGGGCGCAGTAGATAAGCCAAAGGGCAGTGCAGAGAATTGGTAATGCATTGAGCCAGCCTTGAATCTGAGGTATCCTCTGCATATTTGTCTGATTAGGACATGCAGGTTATGTCTCTTTTAGGTCTAAAGTCACAAGCCAAGCATTCTTGCCCAGCATGGGCAGAAACTGCTGCAAAGTCAACATCTTGAATTTTGGTATATCCAGGAATGTGTTCAAAATAGGTAGGTCTAGTATTGGCCTCCAGGCCTTGTCCTTTCTGGGTACCAAGAACAGTCTTGAATAAAATCCTTGTCCCTGCTCTTGCTCTGGTACTAGTTGAATGGCCCCCATGTCCATGGGGGATGAGACTTGTTTTTGTGCCTCTGCCCATTGATTTTTTGGCAGATCTGGCCAGCCGTTTGCCTTTGGCAGGGTATGGAAATGGAACTTGTAGCCTTGTGACATGATATTTAAGACACACTTGTCCTGGGTTATAATGTGCCAATTTTGAGAAAAAAGTGCTAATTTTCCCCCTAAGGGTGCTGCCAGGAGATAAGTGCTTGGTGCAGGCAGGGGGAAGTCATTGGGACCGTTTCCTGAACGGTTGTGATTTGTCTTCTCCAACTTTGGAGGTAGACGCCCCTCCATTGTTTTGAGCGGAATGAACCTTGCACCTGGGATCTCCCTCTAGGGTGTCTGGTTCTGCCCCTTTGAGGTCTGTCTGATACAGGAAAGGACCAATTCTTTGTTGGCCAGTGTCTACTAAACCTAGGTGGCTGTACTTGTAAAAAAATCTTTGACCGTTTGCATAGATTTAGCTTTGTCCTCCATTTTCTTTAACACCTCTTCTGCCCAACACCAAACAAAGTATCATGCTGTAAAGGTGCATCTAATAATTTAACTCTAACATGATCAGGCAGATTTTATTCCTTTAACCAAGCATGCCTTCTAATTACAGAACCTGTAACTGCGGCCCTGCAGGAGGCCTCTAAAGAATCAAAACCACATTGCAAAGTATGCTTTCCAACTTGTTCATCTGCTTGCAAAAATCCTACATTTCCTTGTTTTCTGCACATTCAGAGTTTAACAACATTTTCTGTTTAAGCAATGCCATGACATGCTGCTGATATTTGAGCATATGAAACTGACAGTTTAAGGCCCTTATAGCCAAGGTAGCAGATGTGTAAACCTTTTTTACCCCCATCTATCCAGTGCCCTAGAATCTCTGTCAGAGGGGGTAGGGTTTTTTGCAGCAGAAGCCTTAACTCCTTTGGGACCCTGGGAAATAGTTTCTGGGTCTGCAGCAGGGTTTTTAAAAAGGAATTTATGAGTCAGGAACCGTGTAATATCTGTCTGGCTTAACAGGAGCTGGAGGTAAGGAGTCAGGGGGTAAAACTAGACTCCGAAAACACATCATCTACAATGTCTAACATAGGTGGGATGGCTAGTGGCTTGTGTTGAGGTAGTAAAACGAAATCCCTGAGCCTCTTTTTAGATTCTGAAAAATCTTGGCTCTCCCAGTGGAAATGCTCCCTCATGGCAAGTAAGGTTTCCCCAAAAGAATAGTCCTCTGCAGGAGAAGCTGAAGGTATAGATTCTTCAGTATCAGAATCCTCATAGGGGGGAAGAGAATATTCTTGATCAGAAGAGGAATCAGAAGAAATGGAAACCTGATCTGAAGATTCATAGTCAGTCTCTTGCCTAGGCCTCTTATCAGGAGGGGGATGGGAACCCCTGATCAAGGTAAATCAAGTCTTCGGCCATTTTGAGCATCTGTTTTTTGGGCACAGAGGCCTGGCCACATGGCTCTTGAGTTTGTTTCTTTGCTTTGGAAGGTGCTTTAGTCTTTGCCTTTGAAGCTGAAGTCGGTTTGATGTAAAGATGCTTAGGTCTGAATACACCCTCAGAAGCCGGTGCCTGCTCAGCGGATCCAGACCCATCTGAAGGGATAATATCCGAGGCTCCAATACCTTGAGTTTCCAATGGCATGGCCAACTCCACGTGGGAGTCAGTAGCGGCCTGCGACTCTAAAGTAGCAGGTGTCAGGGGCTGCGAAAGCACCTCACTGAGGACCGGCGAACTGGCTTAGGAGAAGCTTTGTCATCGGTTTTGGGCCTCGGTTGTCTATCTCTTTCCTTTTTTTGCATTTTTTGTGAACTCCGGTAGTCGGATGGCTATCCGAAGACATTTCTGGATAATTAAACCAGCGTCCAAAATAGTTTAAAGCAAAATCATACCGACGCTTCACAGTGCGTTGGTTAAATCTAGCACAAAACAGACAACCAGAAACGTTGTGATCAGGGCCTAGGCAAGGAATACAGTAAGAATGAAAGAAATACAATTAACTTTTTCTGACATTGGTCTGGAGCAAGAAAAAAAGTTTCCCCCAACAGGGTACTTAGCTTTATAGAAGACTTCAGATCTGAAACTCGAACACAAAAATGTCAGGAGTCGGACGACCGGCACTTGCGAACTGCTTCTGCTTCAGGCACCGTGCGGCAGGAAAGACTAAAGAAAATGGCATCGGCCGCATCTTTTATACTCCTGAGGGAAAAGGGGTGACAGCAGCCGACGCAAGACCCAGGACTTTGGAATTCAGGTCGACTGAGGGCAACCTGCCAGCAGGATTACCCAAATGTAATGACTGCAACAGTGAAACATGAAGAACATCAAGAATTATCCCCTACTGCAGGGTATCTACAATATACTGGATACAAAAGGTTCTAACAGAATACAAAATATTGTCAATGGGATGATACAAAACCCATTTTATATTTTACTCTGACCTAATCCACTTATATGTACTAAATAGTACACCAAACACGTGCAAATGGGTCCTGTGATGCATATTTTTTTTAACAAATCACCTTTACCAACAGCTCAAAAATTCAAATTTCAAACAAAAACTATAACCTACAAGACTGGACAAGATAATGCAATAAGATACATCCTCTTTTCATAACATTTTCAAATGTTTACTATTTTCTTTTAAACTGTGACAATTTTATTGAAGCAACCAGTTCACAAACATTACATAATCTTCCCTTTTAACCAGATAATAAAAAAACACTCTCGTGGAAAACATCATACTTTGCAATACCTTATACCCATCCGATGGGCTTTTACACTATTACAAACTTTAAAAATAAGTAAAGTCAAAATAAAATGCTCACAATGCTTATACCTTAAAGTTACTGTTCATTCTACCTTCCGTGCTTATTACATTCAATTCAACATTTTTTTTTCTAATATTTTAACATCTAATGATAAAAGCTCCATTTCTTTTATCCTCTTCAGTTTGCTTGACGTCTCCTCGTTTCAGTGGTTCTTCTCTTTTTCACTATCTGTTGACTTATTTTTTTCACAGATATTAGTAAAACCAAGAACACCCTTGCCACTTTCATTCCCTCTATTTCATCTAAATTAATCATCCAAGCAGATAGTGTGTTTACCAATTTTCCATACCAAACATTATACAAGTTCTGTATTTTCCCCCTTAAAACGTTCTAATTTAGGAAAACTGCCAAAATATCCTTTTAAATATATCTCCAACAAACATGTGTAACATTCAGTTATGTTCTAGGGACTCTCAAGGAAGTGTAAAAATATCAGCAAAGGCATTTTAACAAAAAACATTCCCAGACTTTTGCAATATGTCTGGGGACCATGGTAGCTTTCCCAATCCACATATATAATTTAAAGTACTTCACTCTTCCTCCCAAATAATTCTGTTTCTCAGATTCTCACTCTACCACCTTCAACTTGCAAGATTTTTATACATTGTTTATTCAGCAAAGTAGCCATTTCAGCCATTTAGCCCACTTGATTGTGAACAATTCTGAAGCATTTACTTACAGGACAATTTATTGTGCAATTTGCTTTTTTTGCTATAAGCTATAACCCTATTTTTTTTTCTCAAAACATTAATACCCTACAAACCTTCAGACTTATGAAAATGTTTGCTTGTAGTCCCTACTCCTGTAACATTTCTATTGCAAGTAACTCGTTCAATTAAGTTGCCCTCCAAGGAGTTCTTCTATCCACTTTAGCTCCACCACTACCATTCATCCTATTAAGTGTCCAACCATCTGCCTTTAAATTTTACACCACTTTGGTACCTCCCAACTTCTGTATTAGGATGACTTTCCAACCTGAGCAGTGGTTTCGGTTCAGCATTCCCTATAACACTTCATATGTTTGAAGGACAAGGAGTCCCAATGTTCTTACTTCTGTTATCAAGCTTTTAATATTCTATGACACTAAGGGTTTTGTTCCATGCACATACATTTTGTAGTGCTTTTCCTAAATTAACTTAAAAAAAATATGAGAGAGAGAATAAAACTCTTAAGATGTATAAATTGTATAAATTAAATCACTGGACTCCGGGAATTGTGGGTCTTATCTCAACAGAAATTCTTCCATTTTCCACACTGATCTTTTACTTTACTTAAAATACTCACCAGTGTTAAGGGAATGACTCAACTGCACCTGTTAATTATGGTCCTAAATAAACATTTGCATCACTCAGAAAGGGGTACTCTTCACACACCCTACCACTAGGTGAAAAATTAAACAGAATAAAGCTGTAAGGATGATCTCACACCCATCAGTTCTTAAGTTTATGGGAATGACTCAACTGCACCTGTTAATTATGGTCCTAAATAAACATTTGCATCACTCAGAAAGGGGTACTCTTCACACACCCTACCACTAGGTGAAAAATTAAACAGAATAAAGCTGTAAGGATGATCTCACACCCATCAGTTCTTAAGTTTATTAGCAGAAGGATAACTTGTTTTAGCTATAGAGAATTTGCAGGTTACACCATCAATCTTTTACATCCAGCAATTCTGCTATACCAACAAAGTTAATAAAATACTGCTTCCAAATCCATTTCAGGATTTGTCAGTAAAGAAAGTCATCCACATGTCAACTTGTGAGTAAAGGCCTAGATGGCACCATGGTGTAGAGGGATAAACACTAACAATGGTCCTGACAACCTAGGTTTGAGCAGCACCCAAAGGCGTCTGAGGCATTCTCATCCCAGGAGAGGGCAGCTGCCTGGGTTTTCCACATGTACAACCCCTGGTGAAGGCTGGGGATGTGTGAGGACATTTTTCAAGGAGGAGAAGCAGTGGACTTTGGTAGAGATGCTGCAGACACAAGGCGATGCATCAGCATTTCTACATTTGCACACCCCAACCTTAGATATTACAGATGAATGTGGCAGGACAAAATTAGGTCAATGGAAAAAATCTCCACAGCATCTGCATATGATGTACAGTCCTGGGAAGCCTCAAGTCCCACTTCACCCCCCCCCAACCATTTCAGTGTTTGTCTGGAGGAGATCAGAGGGGGGCAGGTAGACCTGTAGGAGAACAGAGATACAGGAATGCACTGATGGTTGGCTGCGTGGGAGGGGAATTAAAAGAAAAAAAAACTTGAGTATGTGCCTACTGATCACAAAGCCTTATTTTTACAGCTAGTTTCCTATATTTACTTGTGACATGGCATTATAACAAATTTTATTAAATGCACCCACGTCTCAAGAAAGCCACTCTTGGTACTTTAAATACACACTGCCAACAAACCCTGTCTAAAGCTGTTTTCAGCATCTAAACTTGCAGTGAAAAATGTCTGTGTGGCTATGTTGCCATTTTCTATCAACATACTTGTTTTTAAGTCACTGTGGGTGATTCTAGCCTGAACAAAACCAGGCTCTTCCAGATCAATCAATAATGGAAATTAAGAGCTAACCTTTTGGTAACCAGTACCTAAAATAACTTATCATGATTAACTATAGCGTTCTATATGACCCACCTTGTGAAGAATCCCTGTCTGGTTAATAAAGTACAGCTGTGTAAAATCTTACCGTAACGATAGATGTCCTGCTCTTCACTGTTGCAGTATTCATTACATTAGGGATCCGCTGCCATGGGTGGCCTGACATCCGGCCTGTATATCCAAGCTTTTAGGTTACTTTCAGGTACGTTGTACATCACATGCATGCTACTCACTTAGCACAGGGCATAAAGGTGATGTCCGGACGTACCATACTCAGAAATGAGAGCCCCAGTACGAATGCCAAGGAAAAGAAAGGTAATCAGTACATCCAGAAGAGAAATGGACCAGGGGAAGGAGGGCGGGACTAAACACTGCAAAAGGGAACAGAAGAACATATACCATTATGGTAAGATTTTACACAACTGTACTATGTCCTTCCACTTCACTATTGCAGTATTCATTACATTAGGGAGAGTGCCAAAGCTCAGGAAGATACTTGGGAGGAGGAAAGACCAGGAGAGCCCAATAGAAAGCCAAGAAGGATGGCCCTAGCAAAACCAGCTCTAGCTCTGGAGATTCCATCCAACTTGTAGTGCTTGGTAAATGTATGCACAGAAGTCCAGGTAGCTGCCTCAAGAAAACATTGAAAAAGGCACCAGAAGAAGCCACACCCTAGTAGAATAAGCCCTAACAGTATAAGGAAGGCTCTTACCATGAAAGGAATAAGAAAAAGAAATAGTTTTTGAGATCCAAGAAGAAAGTTTGTTTGGATACAGCTAATCCTAAGGACCTAGGATGAAAGGAAACCAAGAGCTCATCAGATTTCCAAACAGTCTCAGTTTTCTCCAAATAAAATTTGAGCCATCTATGCTCATCTAACATGTGCAGCACCTTCTCACTAGCAGATTGCAGAGAAGGGGAAAAAAGTGGGTAAATGAATAAACTGATTAAGGGACAACTCATTCACCACCTTAGCCGTAAAAGAAGGATTATTAAGCAAGGACACCCTGTACTTATGAAAAAACAAAAAAGAACAAGCTATAAGGGGCTTGAAGTTCAAACACCCATCTAGCAGAAGTAAGGGCCAACAAAACTAGTCTCTTCCAAGAACAGTGTTGCAAGAAACTTAAGCTGCAGGCTCAAAAGGAGCCAGAGTCGATTTTTCCAAAACAAAATTAAGATCCCAGGGAGAAGGAACAGGCTTCCTGGTATGCCTAATTTGAAGGACGCCTTTAAGGAAAAGTTTAGCTTCAAATCTAGAAGCTAAAGGAGGAGATAAGAGCAGACAACTAGAGATAGCGGATAAGTGGCCCATAACAGAAGAATAAGCCAACCCAGCACTGAGCAATTCACACAATGAGAGAGAACCAAAGGAACATCCACCGAAAGTGGATCCAGGTTACGAGAAAGACACCAAACATAACACCACTTCCATTTGGATAAGTAGGATTTCCTGGCCTTCTACAGGAGCCTAAGCACATCCTCAGAAAAAACGTGTCTATGTGGAATCAAAATCCCATCACCCACAGTGTCAATTGAAGACTGGACAGGTGGGGATGGATGAGAGATCCCTTGTCCTGTGTGAATACGTCCACCTTGTGAGGTAACTTGGATAAATGCAGAAGAAGAGGGGGAACCAATGCTGTCTCGGCCAAAAGGAAGCCATCAACAGGATTTTGGGAGCATCTTGCTGAATTCTGAACAGGACTTTTGGAAGAAGGGGAAAGAGAGGGAAAATGTAAAGAAACATTCCCTTCCAAGAAAAAGATAGTGTGTCCACCTTCCAAACAAGAGGACCTGGGGCTCTGGCACAAAGAGAGGAAATTGTCTGTTCAGAGGGGAGGCAAAAAGATCTATTTGAGGAGTACCTCCACCGTTGGACGATGTCCAGAAACACATCCCTGTGAAGCATCTATTTGTGGGACTGAGTTAAGACCTGCTCAGTGTGTCTACCACAATGTTTTAACCTGAGGGAATGTAAACTACCTGAAGAGTCACTTGACACTGGATAGCAAGATCTCACACTAGGAGTGACAACGGGCAAATATAAGATTTTTGTCTCCCCATGTTGATTTACACATCACATCACATCACTGTAGTATTGTCTGTAAATACCTTGAGAGGTCCTGGAGAGAAGAAAGGATGAAAAGCCTGAAGCACTAGCACTCATCTCTGACAGGGATGTGGTCTTTTTGTTGAAGGGACAGCCACACCTCCTGCACCTTTAGTGAGCCAAAATATATTTCCCATCCCATGCCTGAAGTGTCTATGAACAGCTCCTGAGAGAGAAGAGGGGGATGAAAATGGAGCCCTGGATTTAGAGACAACTACTGAATCCAACACTGAAGTTCCTTCCTGAGACAAGGTAGAAGAGGACCTACAAATTCTAGGGGATGTGCATGTTGAAGCCCAACTGACTTCGGAAACCACTAAAACTCTCATGTGGAGTCTGGTCAGAGGGAGCGTACAGATGGTGGATGCCATGAACCCCAAAGGTCTCAAATTCCATGGCTGTAACAGAAACCAGAGGAAGAAGAGTCTGAAAGAAGGAAATGAGTTTTAAGGCCTTGGGAGGAGGCAGGGATACCAACATAGGCACAGTCTGTATCCTGCACCCCATAAAAACATGGTCTTGAGAAGGAGTCAGAAAATACTTTTATAAAATTTGTGAACCACAGACTTTGCAGAAGAGAAATGGCAAAGTGAAGGTTTTGCAACAGGATCTCTGGAGAGGATATGTCTGAAGAAAGTCATCCAAGAAAGCAAATAATTGGACCCCCTGAATCCTGCAGAAAGCAATCACAGGACTGAGGCATTTGGTGAATATCCTTGGGACAACAGAAAGACCAAAGGGCAAAGTAGAGAACTGAAAATGTCAGGAAGCAACAGAGAAACAAAAACTTCATGAAAACGGGATGGATGGGGATATGGAGATAAGCATCCTTGAGACCCGGAGACACCATACACGCCTGAGAAACCAAAAGAGGAAATAAAGTCTGAAGGGTAACATTCGAAAGGTGGGAACCTTCAGAAAAATGTTTAGATGAGAGAGACATCTAGAAACGGTCTCCAAGTACCCTCTTTTCTGTGTACAAAAAACATCCCAGAGTACAAACCCCTTCCCCCCTTTGGGACACAGGCACCTCTTGAATAGTACCCAGAGTCAAAAGGTACCAAAGCACCGCTGGAAAGGAGGGTTGTTCTGAGGGGGGCTAAGGAATACCCATAAAAGGGTGAAGGGATTTCCAAACCACGAAATACCCCTGACAAATAATGGACAGGACCCAGGAATCCTGAGTAATCTGTAGCCAAACAGGAAGATAGAGAAAGGCAAACAGAAAGAGGAAAGTGGCTGGGAAGAATATGATAGTCAGACAGCACCTGGTTTATCTGGAAAAGGAGACTTCTGAGGCACAGAACTCTGACTAGCCTTAGTAGTAGGAGCCCACTTGCCACCCTTTTTACCCTTAGAAGGAGGGTGATATTGCCTGTGAACAAAGACTAGCTTATTTGGCTAGTTTCTCTGAAATGTAGGCACAGGAGAAAAAAAAAACATTTAAGTTCTTGTAAAGCCTTGCCCCTGTCCTGAAGGGACTTAAACGTAGCAGCAGCAGCTTCACCAAACAAGAGGGGCATCCATCTACAGGCAAAGATTGGAGCCGAAGCAAAGAATACCTCCACATCACTCACCCAAAAGCAAGCCCTAGAAGGAGCATCTGCTGCATCCCAACTACATCTGATGGAACTACAAGCCACCTGGGAGGAAGTTCCTAACAGGAAAAGGGTAGAAGGTTTACCTCAGAGTCAAGAAGATCAGAAATAAACTGACAGGACTGGAGCAGGAGAGCCAACAAATACATGGACATATTGGTCTGATAATTAACAGCCCTAAAAGCCAAGGTATCAAATGTATAAACCTTCTTGCCCAACCTTTCCATGGTCCTGCCATCTTTATCAGAGGGTAGCAACTTGGTAGAAGGAAGCAATTGAGAGGGCTTGTCAGAAGCTACAAACCACTGAGGGGTCAGCAGGATAACACCTACACAAACATTTACAGTCCTCAGGCACCCTACAGGATCCATCAGGTTTCTTGGGAGCAGGGAGCGAAGTGTGTGGAGACTTAGAAAAGCATTGGAAAATGCATCCAACAAGGTAGCTGTCACCAGTCTTCTAACATAGATGACAAGCATGCGGGGTATTTCATTTAGATGTTTTAATAATAGAAACCCATCAGGATGGATAGCAGCATCATAAAATACAGACCTTACATACATACATACATCTCAACAGCTTACTACAAAATGGCAGTCAGGCTAACACGTGCTCAGTATTTATACACTTGTGAAAGCCCTTGGATAGCTTCTTAAAGGTATATACACAGTAATCTACATCCTCCCTCTTAAACAAAAAAGACTACACTTGGTAAAAACAATAAAAGCGTTAGACATGCATTACTACAAATATTAGAAACAAAACACAATGCTCATGTTCAAGTTGCCTTGTATCTGTTACAGGGTTTAGAGATACAACCATATCTCGTAACGTAATCTGGACTAAATTTAGCAACAGGGACAGTCTTCGGTGCACAGCTATCATCAGGAAATTCTGGATTCATCACAGGAATTGGACTATCCTCCGGAACTTCCTCTGGGATTGGAACATGAGACAACTCACTCGATAAAGAGTCTTTCTCACAGGCTATGTGCCCTGGTACAGGCTCAGACACCAGTCTCGAATGCTTACAATTCTGCCCAAAGTCTGCTCCTTGTGATTCCACAATGTACGATCTCGGCTCTGGGCAAATACTCTTCACGACACCAATCTGATCATAACCTTTGGACGTTTGCATCCTTACCACTTATCGTAATGGATTGAGCAGTTTGCTGGTTTTATCATAGTAGGAGTTCTGGGTTAAACGCTTCTTCAACAGACTGGTTTTCACTGACCTGTTCTTAACACATGGAACCAATAATTCACTACTGACTGGTAATGTGGTTCTGGTTTGTCTCGAAAGAAGTCTCTGAGCAAGTGAACCAAGATGTTTACCATGAGAAACATTTCTGAGATTCAAGAGATTCAGGAAAACATCACTATTATCTCGTCTGGACTTCTCTAGTAACTGTTCTGCACGTTGAACTGCACGTTCTGCCAAATCATTTGACTGCTGGTACTCAGGGCTACTTGTGACATGAGTAAAGTCCCATTGCTCAGCAAATCTTTTGAACTGTTGGCTTGTAAACTGCATGCCATTGTCAGAAATAACTGTGTGGACTACCTTGTACTGCAAAATGACATTTTGTCTTAGTAATGACAGTTACTGGATGTTAGGTTAGGAAGTAGGTCAATCTCGAACCAATTGAGTCTACTAATACCAAACAATGTTGACTATTCCACTCAAAGATGTCAGTGGCTACTGTCAATTAAGATAGTTCAGGAATCTGGTTTAGTTGAAGTGGTTCCTTCTGTTGATGTGACTTAGTACTGTTATACACGGAATAAGATAAAATTGCTCTCTCAAAGTCTTGTGACTTAGAAGGCCAAAATATTAGTCCTCTCACCCTTCTTTTGGTAGAATCAATTCCTGGGTGACCATGATGCAAGACAGTAATGTACTCTCGTTGCAACTTTGGAACAGGACCTTTCATAATACCATTGTCAGACAAAATCTCGTCTTTGTATGGAAAATAAGGATGCACTTCTTGAGTTAAACTAGATTGCTTTGACGGCCATCCTTGATTGATAAAAGTGGCTGAGCCTCTGTAAAACTGGATGTGTGGTCTCTCAGCTGAAGACGTCTGGAAGAAAAAATTCTCACTTCCATGACTTCAAAATCAAGCTTCTCATTGTCATGCTGTTCAGTGCCGTTTCTGGGCAATCTGGATAATGTATCAGCAAGATAAAGAAGTTTGCCTTTCTTGTAGAAAAGATTGAAATTATACTTTTGCAATCTTAGCATCATATGTTGCAGTCTGGCTGATACTGAATGCATAGGCTTTCTCAAGACAGTGACTAGAGGTTGGTGGTCTGTTTCGATCTGGATAGGTCTACCATAAAGAGAATCATGGAATTCTGAACATGCAAACACAACTGGCAAAACTTTTTCTCAATTTGGGCATACTGCATTTCAGTTTGGGTAAGAGTTTTCAATGCGGAGGCAACAGGTTGCCCCTCTTGTAGAAAGACTGCACCAAGACCAAATTTTAAAGCATAACAGGAAAGTGTTACTGGCTTGTGAAGATCATAGTATCAGAGTTGGTGGAGACTGGCAATTCTCTGTTTCAAAGGCAACAGAAAAACAAACCACAGAAACATTCTGAAGTTTTAATAAAACAGTTAATACATCCACCAGCAAAAGCTTTCAGGTTTCCCTTTCCTCAGTGCTTTCAAATACAATTAAAGACAGCTCATTAAAATACATGTAACATGTGACACAGCCAACCAATAAAAGAGAAAAAAATAAAAAGAAAAAAAATCTTAAGTAAATAACACTTAATGCAACTTCTGTTGCTTCTTATATAAAACAGGTTTGAAATGTAGTGCATGATTCATACCAGGATATACATCTGCTT
Organism: Protopterus annectens; assembly: GCF_019279795.1. Lineage (NCBI taxonomy): Eukaryota > Metazoa > Chordata > Ceratodontiformes > Protopteridae > Protopterus > Protopterus annectens. Next base: position 672,050,521 of record NC_056743.1, read on the forward strand.
TTTTTTTTATATTTGTTGACCAGGATAGTCCGACTGGATACATGTCCATTTTCAGCGGAGGCCCGGGGAGAAAAGCTCCACGGTCAGCAAATTAGATTAAAAATACAGCATATAAAGTAGTTAACATATCTAAAGCAAGCAGTTAAGTTTATGATTACTTTTTTTTTTTTTTTTTTTTTTTAACAGAGGTTACATACCTAGGCAAACAGTAGTAGTTCCGGGGTTAATGAAAATCAGAGAGTAGGTCCTCATTAAGTAATTCAAGTCAGCTAAGGATACTGTTATTAACTCATACAGTTGGTTACAGATACAATATTTACAGTGGCTACACACTAAAACATAGAGTTAAAGTAAAGGTCAGGATAGTGCCACAGGTAAGCTAAAATAACTATTTTAATCTCATTGTCAAGGAGAGTTAGTCGGGTTTGCTACACTGACATAGTCAGTTTAGTGTCAAATTTTAAGTCTAGTCTTGAATTGGCTCAGGGAGTTGAGCAAAGTAATTTCAGTTGGGAGAGAGTTCCAGGATCTGCTTACAGAGTTTGCGAAGAGAGAGTCACCGGCAGAGTTATTAGCTTTGATAGTCTGGACTAGTAATTTATTAGATGATTGAAGAGGTCGGTGATTGTGATAGGGGGTAATAATATTTTTATGAGCAGGAATATTATCTGGATTGTAAAGTACCTTATGGGCAGTAAATCATGAGGTTATACTGAATCAAGCTGGGTAATTTTAGCCACCCAAGCTGGTTTAAGTTAATACAATGATGAGTCCTATAAGGCAGGCGAGTGGCAAATCTGGCAATATGGTTATAGCAGATAGAGAGCTTGTTGAGGACAGATTTGTTTAAATTGGAGAGTATCGGGGATGCATACAGAAGAGTTGAAAGTAGGTGAGAGCGAGGTATGGCAAATCTAGCAGGAGGGGTTAAGAAGGCTTTTATCCTGTAAAGTGAGCCTAGTTTTTTATTGATGGTCTTAGACTGACTAACATGTAGGTCGAATTTGAGATTATCGATTAAAACACCCAACAGTTTTCTAGAGGAGTCTGGGGAGATTATTGTGCCATTATTAGATTTAATGGTAAAAGTGAATGCAGTAGACGTGTGTTTGGTGAGAATAGCAACAGTTTGGCTTTTTTTGGGATTTAGGATCAGACGACAACCCGAAAGCCAGTTTTCAATAGTGTTAAAGGTGGTTTGTGTAGCTGACGACAGTTTGTTTGGAGAAATGGCCGAGCATATCAGGGTGGAATCGTCAGCGTATTGGACTCAGCTGACTGTAGGGTTAGCAGAATAGAGGTCGTTAATGAAGATGGAGAAAAGAAGGGGCCCTAGTATGGATCCCTGGGGTACACCTAGTGTGTTGGGTAGGAGTTTAGAAAGTTTGTTTTGCCAATGGACAGCCTGCTGTCTATCATTCAGAATGGACTGGAACCACTGAATGACTGTAATATCTAGGCAGAACGTTTTCAGGGTGTGGATTAGTAATTGGTGATCCACCATATCAAATGCCCTGGAGAGATCAAAGAAGAGAGTTGAGGATATGTTACTGTTGTTGTGTTTATGGTATTGGAGAAGGCTAGAAGGGCTGAAGTAGTGCTGTGGTGAGGTCGGAAGCCGTGCTGGGAGTCTGCCATGAGGTTATTCTGAGAGTTAGGTGATGCATCAGTTGTCTATGGATACATTTTTCCATAATTTTTGCAAGTGGGGATAGTATTGCTATTGGCCTATAATTGAATAACTCAGTAGAGCTACCTCCTTTGTGAAGTGGGATTACATAGGATATTTTCCAAACAGAAAAGATTCTGGCTTCAGCTACTGTTTGTTTGATTAGTATCAAGAAGGGGTAAAGCAATGGCATCAGCTGCTTTTTGTAGATACTCGGCAGGGGGTTGATCAGCAGAGACTGTAGTTGGTTTTAGTTTTTTAATCAAGGTACGGATGAGTGAGGTGGCAACTGGTTGGAATCTAAATGTGAGTTGGTTTCTGGGGTGTTGATTTCATGGCAGGGGGAGCTGGGAGGTAGTTGGCTTGCTAGGGCTTGAATGCTCTCAGTAAAGAAACTGTTAAAACTGTCAGAGACTTCCTCAGAAGGTTTATCAATGGAGGCTGCTGGGAGTGGGGTGGAAGTTTGTCCAGGATGTAATAGTTTATTTATACCTGCCCAGAATTTCTGAGGCTTGTTGTGATTCATTTCCTGTAGATTATAGTAGTAGTATTTTTTGTCTAGTAGAATGGATATTTTAGTGATGTTCCTCATTTGCCTATATTTAATGTGATCTTGGGGGCTTTAGTAGTTTGTCATAATGTCCATGCCTTATTTCTGAGGGTGATTTTTTGTTTAGACTCTTTGAAAAGCCATGGTGCAGTTTTTGCCTTAGTTCTTGTTGAACGAACAGGTGTATGGGAATAAAGGATTTCTAAGGAATTTGTTATTAAAGTATGGAACTGCTTCGTCTAAGGGGAGATGTCTTAAAATTGACCATTTACATGAGTTTATCTTGTTGAAATTTGGTGGGGTTAAAGTATTTTTTGTTTCTTACCATTCTAAGTAAGGGTTGTTGGGGGTTGATGGCTTTGTGCTTAATAATACAAATGTGAAGGTGATCGCTTAGGTCATCAGGGAGGGTCCCAGAGGTGTAAAATTGGGGATGACTATAAGTCCCCAATCAAGTATGCTGTCTTTTTGATTTGGTTTACTTATCCTAGTAGGGGTTGGAATGATTTGTGAGAATGCATGCAAGTTAACATGGGTGGTTGGGGAGTCTGAGAAACAGTTATTCCAGTCTATGTTGAGGTCTCTGAGTAGTATGGTTACTTGGGGGTAGTGACATGTTAGCCAGTGAAGGGTATCTTCAAGTGTAGGTACATCATTACCTGGGGGAATGTACATACAGATGATATAAATACATTTAATGTTTATTAATTTGTAATTTGGTGACAAGAATCGCTGAGTTGTTAATATGAGGTGGTTGTATAGCTTCAATGGTGACGTTCAATGCAGACTTATATAGAACAGCTACTCCACCCCCTTTCCTGGAAGCACAATCCAGCCTGTATATGTTATACCCAGGTGGTAGCACTTCATTGTCTGTAATGCTAGGTTTTAACCAGGTTTCACAAACAGAGAATCTCAGGGGAGCAGACAGCTAGGAGTGCATGGAGTTTGTGTACCTTGTTAATACTGCTAATGTTAAGGTGATAGGCCAGGAAAGAGTTAGCTGGCCCATCAATTATAGGTTTATAACTTGGATTACAATTGGGGAGGTAGGTCTGACTGAAGTGGATAGGCCGGGGTTGGGGTGGATGTCACCATCAAGTGTTAGGTTTAAACGTAGTGATGAGCTTCAAGAGTTTATTTATGAGTTTATAATAACGTTTTAATCTAGAACTAATGTTTCTGGGATTGGCAAGTTGATAGCGAGAGCAAGGTGCAGGGCTGGACACTGTACTGTAAGATTGGTGAAAGGTGGAAGGGCTTACAGCTGGGGGTGATAGTATGGCCTATTGGGTACGGATATCCAGTGAGATACTGGTTTTCGTACAAGGTAAGTAGATAAGGGGACAGCAAAATGGACAGTAAAGAGGAGTATAACATTATGAGTGGAGGAGTGCGGTAGTTAAGGATCTGTACTGTTTGGGTGGTACAACACCAGAAGATAGGATGATAGATTTAGATGCAACAGAGTGGGGGTGGAGAAAGTATGTTAGGTGGAAGTTGACAGGTTCTTGTATAGCAGGGGGTGTGGCTATGTAACTATAAATCTAGTGGTACTGGGGGCGAGTGGGTAGCAGAGCAAGGCTAACACTGACTACAAATGTTTTCTAAGACTTCCTGGAGCTGTAGGTAGGTATGCAGAGTCTTAGTTTAATAACTGTGTTGTAAATGGTCTTAAAATTCAAAAATATTCAGTGTTCTCTAAAATATAATTAATGTCACCACCTATTACTTTTAAACACTCCTTTAATTACTCTAAACTTAAATATATGTCCTAAATTATTATCGGCTATATGTTTTGCCAATGCTGTCATCATAATGCCTCTTCTAATTTCTGATTTATGTTCAATTATATGATCTTTTAGTTTTTTGGCATTCTTACCTACATAAAATGATGGACATCGTACATTTGGCCACATGCACACAATCTGTGCAGAGTTACAATTAGCATAACAGTCAAATATGTATTCATTTTCGATACAGGATGAATAAACTGCACATTAGTACTAATATCTGTACAACAGCTACAATTCAGACATGGAAAGGTTCCTTGATTTGAATAAGTAGTTTTTTTTTTTTTTTTTTTTTTTTTTTATAGAGGTAAAGCCCTTATAACACAGTCTCCTTCTTAAACTTCTCTCATTTCTATATGCAAAGCCAGGCTGTTCAGTAATAATCTGCTTAAGCTCAGGCATGGTTAACAATATATTCCAATTTTTTTCATATAACATTTTCCACTTCTCGTGTTCTAGTATTAAAACTTGTGCATCAATTATTATTCCTCTGGCTAGAACTAGAGGAATACATTACATTGATTCTAGTATTAAAATATGGGCCATTTTATCTATTCTCCCTTCAATGACTTCACCCACAGTCTGTTGAACTCTGTTATATCCCCTTTCAATAAATTCAGAAGCCTTCTCATTCATTTGATGTACATGTTTCTTCATCCATATTTAGCCTACTAGTTCTACTAAACTGACTTCTAATAATTCCTTTAAATGTAGGTGGAACATGCATACTGTGCCTATGTATATATCTATTGGTGTGCACTGGCTTTTTATGAACGCTCGTTTGTAAAACTCACACATTCTTATCTAATTTCATGTCCAAATAAGTAATACTTACAGCTGAACAATCAAATTTAAACTGCAGAAAATTAGTTGTATTTCCTAAGTACGTAACAAAACTAAGATCATCTTCTTCACCTTTCCATATCAAAAAAGTCATCTACAAACCTCTTAGGTTCAACACATCCATCCCCTTTATATAAAAACTTGATTTCCCATTGATTTAATAATAGGTTAGCATATGTATTAGCCATAGGCATACCCATAGCCACCCTAGCTATTTGTAAATATGTTTTTTCCTCAAACGAGAAGTTGTTAGTGAGAATAATATCAATAATTCCACAAGTGTTTTCTATTTCCCTAGTCAACATAGTTGTTTCCAAATTTAAGAATTCACATATGGCTTCTGTGCCATATTGATTGGGAATAACAGTGAACAAAGTATATCCAATGTCACTAACAAAAAATTCATCTAATCACATTTGCTAAACCAATTATGTAATTTCTTCAAAAAATCACCGGAAATCCTTTATATAACTCTTACAGGATTGCAGATGTTTACTCAACATGTGTTGTACATATAAAGACAAGGGTTCTGTAATCCAGCCCTTCCTGGAGACAATAGGCCTTGGGGAGGGTCAGTCAGAGATTTACGCATTTTAGGTAAACTGTATATAACCAGTATTATAGGACATGGAAGTGTGAAAAAATTCAATTGATCTAATGAAATATTCTGCAACTGCATCTCATAAACCATCATGTTGACATCAGAAATACATTTCTTAACATAGCAAAACTCACTTTGAAAGTTTTCTCATCCATTAGAAACTCATGCATTAATTCCATATAATGATTCCTATTAAAGACAATAGCCTTCCTTTGTCAGCCTGCTTAATTATCAAATTATAATTCTTCTCCAGTTCTTTTAATGCATTACGTTTTTCATATGCTAAATTATAACATCTATGTGAATTCTTATTTTCAAATATATATCCAAGATCAGCCTCACATAAGTCATGAAATGCTGTTACAATTGGACAACTATATGGGATAAACATACTAGCCCTTTTGCATGCCTTGTTGGTTAACACTGCAGAATCTTTAAAGAACATTTTCAAGTTTATATTACGAGTAAACAATTTTAAATCAGTAAGTGCACTCACTGTATCACCAGCTCCACTAGGTATAAACTGAAGTCCCTTGCTGAAAACTCTAACATCTAAATCAGTTAGAGTATAATCTGACAAACTGACAATATTGTTTGAATTATTACTGTCTAACTTTGATGTACCACCTTGTTCTTTGTTAGTGGACTGTCGTTCTTCCTTTTCATCACTTCTGGACAGTGACGACCTTCCTCGGGAAGCTGGTCTCATTTACCATTCTATTTTTGCTAGCTGTTTCTCAGCTAATGGTTTGAAGCATTTTTAAAAATCCTCATTCGATTGTATGTTACTCTCTATTGAAAAGTTCTTTTTCATTAGCATGTTCTGCAAGTAACTGCCATCTCCCAACAGTTTGCTCCGTATTCAGAGCCTGCTGATGGGGCTTACTGGCAGTGAACTGACCAAACTATTTATCAATTAGTGATTGGCTCACAGCATGTATTGCCCCCTTTATTATTAGCTGTAACCATGGAAACTTGCCATTCAACATTACTTGCACTTTCTTAAACAAAAGCAGATATATATCCTGGTTTGAATAATGCAGTAGAAGTTGCATTAAGTATTTAATTGTTTTAATATGTGTATAATCTTAAAATATTTTTTTTTTTCGCTTTCATTGGTTGGCTGTGTCACATGTTGCACCTATTTTAGTATTTTAATGAGCTGTCTTTAATTGTATCTGAAAGCACTGACGAAGGGGAAACCTGAGAGCTTTGCTGCTGGAAGTATTAACTGTTTTAGTAAAACTTCAGAATGTTTCTGTGGTTCATTTTTCTTTTGCCTTTGGACTTATCAAACACAGTTTACTGCAGTGGACTCTTTTTTATTTTGTGTTGCAATTCTCAGTTTCAAGACATCAAACGCCCTCTGGTGTTGCTCTACCAAGACCATGCTACATCTTTAAGTGTCAGCTCTGCAAGAGGTGCTGAAAGTTGGATCAAGTCTGGAATAAACTTGCCTAGGTAGTTAACTATGCCAAGAAAACGTTACAAGGCTTGAACATTGTCTGGAGCTGGCATCTCGAGAATGGCTGTTTGCTTTGAAGGGTCTGGTTGTAGGCCTGAACTGACAAATGACCAACGTAACTTTTTGTAGCCCGAATATGCATTTCTGTGGATTGAGCTAAAGATTCACTTGGCGTGCTCTTTCCAGAACTTTTCTGAGGTTTCTGTCATGCTCAGCTTCACCATTACCTTCTACCAGTATGTTGTCTGCTATAATAGCACAAGGAAACACAGAAAAAAAGTTGCTCTACTGAACTTTGAAAGACTCGACTTGCAGAATATATCCCAAATGGCATTCTCAAAAATCTTTCCCTGCAAAACAGAGTACTGAAAGTAGTGAGCAATGAGGACTTTTTGTCAAGCTGAATTTGCCAAAATGAACTCTCTGCATCGAAGACAGAAAAAAACAGTGGCATTTCGCCTCAAGTCTGCCGCTTCGGCTGTGTGCATTGGATGAGGAGGTCTTTTTAGTGCTTTGTGGATCAATACATACTCTGATGTCATCCGAGCTCTTCTTATAAGCTACCACTACGAAAAATACCCATTCAGCTGGAGTTGCAACTGGACCAATGACACTTTGTCGCACCATTTTATCTAGTTCGGCTTTGACTCTGTCCTGCATGGCTATTGGAACTTTTCAAGCTGGCCTGATAACTGGACTGACCTCTGGATCTAACTTCATGGAGTACATAACTGGAAGCTCTCCTAATTTGTCTTCGAAAAGATCAGCATAGTCAGAAAAAATGTACTAGGCAAAATTAGAGTAGTGGTCTTTCAAGCTAGCTTGGTGGACTTCCTTATTAAATGAAAACAGTCCCATTTTCAAAATGTCTCTGAGCCCTAACAATAACTGAACATGCCTCTTGACCACATAAAACAATAAGTCGTAACTTCTCCCAGCAGAGTAACACGAAAGCACTACTAAGCCTTCAGTCTGGATTTTTTCACCTCCATAAGCAACAAGCTTCACACACCTTGCCAAATCAAGCCTTTCATCATGACACACACTTGCAAATGTCGCTGCTGCTGACATAACATTGCACTTGGAACCTATATTAAGTTTGAACTCTATGGGTTTGCCATTTATCCGAACAGTACAAAACACTTCATTCTTTGCCCTTAAATCTACTGCATTAATTGTTTCATAGGTAGGTACTGGGCTATTGGCCCTAGGGCCTATAGAAGCCTAGCCAAACGGTACCCTGGATTTTGCCACCCTAGAAAATTATTTTCCTGTGCCAATAAAACTCTTGGTAGTCACTAGTTTAATACTACAACTACCTTTTTCTAACCTGCTAACTTTCCTTTCCTTACTATTGCTAACACTCCGGAACCTCAGTCTCCCTCCTACTATTCCTAACAACTTTACACCATGCCAGCTCATAGACCTCCAGCTTCTACTCTCTACTCCTTATCATACTCCCACACAAAACCATCTCCTCCCTCACACAAATAATCTTTTCCATCTCATTCTCTGTTTCAGCTCAACCCTCTGCACCTTTTTAATCCTAAAAATGAATTTCCACTACTGCTAAAGACACTTACTCAAAAGCACTGACACACCACCACCAAAGAGTAGGGTTCCAGCTCCCTAATTGATCAACTCATTTCTTAAAATGTTCCCTCTTAATAAAAGAATATCGGCCTTTTGATTTGCAAAACATTTTAAAATGATGCCACTTATTGCATTTGTGGCATCGTTGACCAAAAGCTAAACATTTCTCTTTTTAGATTCATGGCCTCCACCACAATTACGGCAGCTGGCAATGAAACTGGGTTGGGGCACATGCTTTGAATTTGCTGGCTCACTCTTGTGCTTCACTGGGATTGTGCAAACGCTGGAATTTGCTAGAGACCTCTGGGGTTTACCAGTGGGTGCTGCAGGAGCTACAGTTGCTGCCATGTGCTTGGGCTTTCTTTTAACTACATACTGCATACTATCAACATGAGCTTTATCACTGTGCCTTTTGCAGCTATTCTCGTTTGTAAGCATATTTGTGTGATTTTCTGTGATCTTGCATATCTGACAAATCTCAATGGCCTTATTCAAAGTTAAATCACTGTCATGAAGCGAAACATTTCTCACAGCATCCTCTTATATCACAGACAAATCTGTCCTTTATCAACTCATCCCTTAAAATCACCAAATTTGCATGTTTTAGAGTTTATTTCTCAGGTCAGTTATATATGCTGCAAAAGCTTCACCACGCAACTGATCCCTTGTATAAAATAAGTGCCTTTCCATTGTAATATCTGTCTGGGGGTTACACATTTCACTGAATTTACGTTTCAAGCACTCTGGGTTCTCCCTTGACTCAGCCGGTACAACAATAGGACTGTTTTCCCCTTCTGTATAGATAGCAGGTGCATATACAAATAAACGTTCCCTTTCTTTGACTTCTGACACAGCTAAATTAAGCAGAATAAATGCCTTTGTACAGTCATCTTTATCAGAAAATACAGCCTGTATGAATATATTGTACTCTTGCTCAAACACTCCATTTCTCTGCAATATTACTATCAAACACAAGTGCACCAGGTTTTCAAAATCCATCTGCCATGCCCACAAACAATGCATAGAGAGACTGAAAATATGGCCCTTACAATTATGTATGAACAAACTGTTCTGTGAGCTTGTAATAACATTTAAATATACAAACTCTTCGAAATACTGTACTGCGCGAAAAATGCTCTGAAATACTGTACTTTGCAAAATATGCTCTGAAATACTGTACTTTGTGAAATATGCTCTGAAATGGCTGTATTTTGCGAAATATCTTTATTGTAATACTGCACAAACATGCGAACACTTTATATGCATAAAACTTGGATATATTTGATTAATACGAAAAATACGTGCTTAATGAAAATGTGGTCATCTCTTATTTTATTCGTTTTATGCAATTCGGACATTACTTCAATTTCCGTAGCAATTTGAATATTTTATCATTATCAGACATAACGGTTTATGCAAATATAATTAACAGCGTTCTGTATGCCTCGTTTTACATTTTGCTCAGCACTGTTTCTTATTTGCAAGTTTTAACATCTGAAATTAGTTTCTAACCTGTTTTGTGAAGCATACGTACAAGTAGGGGCGATTCACTCCTCTATATTCCTCCAGGTTCAATCAAATGCCTCTCGAACTCAAACTGAAGAATACAGATTTCATTTTGGCTCAAGTTATTTTAGACATACCGCTTCTGACACCATGTCCTTAAGACATGCCACTTCTGACACCATGTTGCTCGTCCTTCTCTAACATAGATGACAAGCAGGTGGAGTATTTCCTTTATATGCTTTAATATACAGAAACGCATCAGGATGGACAGCATCACCATAAAATACAAACAAACTGGTTAGACAGACCTTATATACATGCATGCTTAAATCACAACAGCTTACTACAAAATGGCAGTCAGGCTCACACATGCTCAGTACTTGTACACTTGTGCAAGCCCATGGACAGCTTCTTAAAAGATATATATATATATATACACACACACACACATACATAGATAGATATAGATATATATACACATATATACATGCACACACATTGATCTACACTAGATTCCTTTTCCTGTGATCCATAGTCCAAAGGAGAGGGAATCTAAGTGTAAGCAAGGGATTGCTCATCCAAATCCACCTCCTCCTCAGAGGAATCCTTTTCCCTGGGTCTTTTTAGTGGAGTACAGGACTTGGGGGGGGGGGGGGGGTGAAACAGAAACTCCCCGAGGAGGTTTCAACGTCATCAAAGCACTAAAAAAGCACCGAGCGAAGGCCTACTTACTCTGAGCCGTAGAAGCATTATGTTTAAATCTTGTTTTTTCTTCAATGGGACATCCACCTTATAGCATTTGGAAATCTCTGACCCAGGACAGCATTCAATAATAGTAGTAGGAGCTTCTTCTCTGACTAATATTTGAGGAACACCCCTAGGCCCCTCAGAAATAATCAGTCGTGGTTCCCCCTGAATGTCCGAAACAGACATCTGCAATGCCTCCTCGGACGTGCTTGAAGTCTGATCCCTGCCAGCTTCCAACCAGGTTGCATCAGAAGAATCCAACGATAAAGCCGGGTGAACCTCTGGGCAGTGCCTTAGGAGAGACATCCGGCGAAGGCTGAACAGCAGAAGATTCCGGCCTAGGCTTCTTGGCCTTCTTCACTGACAGCTGTCTCTCGGAGCAGGAAGTTTCCTCCGCTGCATCTTTCACAAGAACCTTAAGACTCTGGTCTTCATGATACAGTGCCAAAAAAGAGAGTCTACTACAGAGGGTTTTAAATACAAAGGCCTAACAGATGGAATAGGACATATGGTCGCTCGAGGTGCCAAGGCAAAACAGACACTGTTCATGGGGTTCTTTATGGGGAATCTGCCACACTGGCATTTACCCTTCCTGGATGACATAAAACCCTACAAGCAGCAATAAAATAAAAAGAGTTTAAAAAAAAAAGCAGCTGGGCACTTATCTGCAACAGCTTGATGAGCTAGCAATGAAACAGACATTCAGACCGACGATCAAGCAACAGTGTTCAGACTAAGGGAAAAGAAGTTCTAAGGACGGTACATCCAGACTTCACCATCATACCCTAAGCTATGCGAGGGGCATACATGTGACCTATGGCATACCTTAAAGAAAAGGCTTTGGATCCTTAAGGTAATGAATACTGCAACGGTGAAATGGAAAGACATCTGTTATGAATGCAAGTTTCCGCATATTTCGGGACTCTCCAGTTACCAAAATAAGCTAGTCTTTAAACACTGTACATATCTCTAGTGGCAAACCTGATCCAGAAGTGCTACCCCTATTTTGATTCTTAATAGTACATCTCCTCATCTACTGTAATGTCTTGCAAGAAGCAGTTCTAATCCTGTTTCAATTTTTTTTAACAGCAGCTTGCTTATGAAGTCCATCTTTTCATTTGTTCTATCCTCTCAATCCACCTCTGCGTCATATAATTCTTAATAAAAATGGATAAATACTGGGAAGTGTTGTTAAAGTTTATCACAAACTCTCCCTGCCCTTCGGTCTATAATCTTGCATATAGTTTTGTACCATCTTCTGCTGTCTCAACCTTGTAATGTTAAAACATTTAGCTCTAACAGTTTTAGTGGGGTCTACTTTGTAACCTAGCATTTTATCTTTAGATTTTATTTATATTATCTTGTAAATCCAGCATTGTTATTTCACCCCTTCCCTCTTGTGAATCACTTTTACATGTTTTAATTAGCTCTGCATGTAAAATGGCCACTTTTGAAATACAAGGACTTCTCATTTACAACATTCCTCAGAGCTTCCATATATGTATCCCATAATTTTACTATCTACTATACTCCTACTGTCCAAAAACAACTCCAATCTGCTTTTAATGTGTTCTCTTCAATAAAAATACAGGTTAAAAATGCCAATTTCTCCTGAAACTTTCCTTGTCAATATACCATCTCAGGAGAAATAGAGGGTCAGCTGATAACGAATTATGCCATGTATGCAAGCTCTCAATAAGACATGTTTATATTACTGTAGGGTACGTGGGACATTACACACAGGCACCAGTCAGATGTACGCCATTGTACCATCCTCAAAAATGAAAGGCCCAGGAGGAATGTCAGACTAAGGATATAGAAGGTCAGTACAACCAATCAAATCAATAGACCAGGAAGGGAAGGGGGTGGGATAGGATACTGCAGCAGTGAAGAGAAGGACATCTATAGTTATGGAAAGATTTTACACAACTACTCTAGGTCCTTCTGTTCACTTGTTGCAGTATACTTAACCTGAGGGAGAGTGCCAAACCTCAAGAAGGAAGGGAAGGAAGAGGAGCAGATGAGCACTCAATGAAACCATGTAAGACGGCTTTAGCAAATCCAGCTCTGGATCTGGAGATGCCATCCACCATACAGTGTTTGGTAAATGTATGAATAGACCACCAGGTGGCTGCATCAAGGATGGCACTGTTATCTAAGCCCCTTGAAGAACTTAAAGGAAGTCACAGCCCTAGTAGAGTGGGCCTTCACAGGTGAAGACAGGCTCTTTCCATGAAGTGTAAAACAAAGGCATATTCTTTGAATTCCAAGAAGAAATGGTCTGCATGGGAATGGGTAAACCCAGAGCCTTGGACTGAAAGTTCACAGCTTTCCTGATAGCTTTAGTCTTGTCCAGGTAAAACCTAAGTTATCTGTGTGCATCTAAGGTGTGTAGTACCTTCTCACTGCAATTTTGGGGAGAAGGGAAGATGGCAGGTAACTGAATGGACTGGTTAAGAGAGAACGCAATAACCACTTTTGGCATAAAGGAAGGATTTGGTCGCAAGGATACCCTATCCTTAAGGCCAAGAAAGGGGGGACCACCACAAGGGCTTGTAGCTCTGACACCGTTCTGGCTGAAGTCACAGTCACTAGTAATACAGTTTTTCAAGAGCAATGCTTGAGGGAGGCCGAAGACGTCGGCTCAAAGGGGGTCAGAGTCAATTTTTCTAGAACAAAATTAACGTCCCAAGGAGGAGGAAAAGGTTTTCTGGGAGGCCTAATGTGGAGGACACCCTTAAGGAATAGTTTCACCTCAAATCTGGATGCTAGACGGGGAAGATAGAGGCAGATATGCAGAAATAGCGGGCGTGTGCTTTGACAGAAGAATAAGCCAAGTCAGCAGGAAGCAATTCACACAAGTAAGACAGATTCCCACTGTCAGTGGGTCTTGGTTCTTGGACACCAAAGTGAAAATCTTTTCCCCTTGGAAACGTTAAGATTTTCTGGTACTTGGGTTCTGGCCTCCTGCAAAACCCTGAGCATGTCCTCTGAGAAAAGGTGTCTGAAGGAGATTAGAATCCTATCACCCACAGTGTCAGCTGCAGTGCTGACAGGTGTGGGAGTATTGGGGATCTTTTGTTCTATGTATCTACTCTGTGGGACAACTTGTGGTGATAGCCCTTGACTAAATGTAGAAGGGGGGGGGGGCAGTACCGTCTTGGCCAAAAGGGAGTAATAAGCAAGATTTTTGGTTGATCATGTCGAATCCTGAACAGGACATTTCGTATTAGAGGAAGGGGAGGGAATGCATACATAAACATCCCCTTCCAAGAAAAGAAGAGGGTATCTACCTTCCAAACCAGAGGACTTGGGACTCTGGCACAAAATTTTGGAAGTTGTATGTTCAGGGGGGAGGGCAAATAAGTCTATTTGGGAATACCCCACTGGTGGACTATGTCCAAGAAAACATCCCTGTGAAGCAACCATTCATGGGACTGAATCAGGGACATGCTTAGGGAGTCTGCCATGAGATTCCTGTTGGAGGGAATGTACACTTCTTGAACAATCATGTTGCATTGGGCAAGAAATTCCCATACCGTAAGAACCAACCTGCAAAGGAGAAAGGTTTGGTCTCCCCCCCTGCTTGTTCACATACCAGAGGACTGTCATGTTGTCCCTGAACAGTTATAGAGGGCCTGGGCAAAGAAGAGGGTGAAATACTTGTAGAGCTAGTAGCAATCCTCGCATTTCCCTGATATCGATGTGTTCTGTTTTTTGTGAGGGAGACCAAATTTCCTGAATTGTGATTTTGACCAAGGCCGCTCACCAGCCCAAGTCCGATCCAATGTACATGTGTAGAGTTCTAGGACTAGTGTGAGAGGATGCTGGAGTAATCCTGGATTTACGTCTGTTTGATCCATAAGATCAGTTCCCTCTTTAAGCAAAAAATGAGGGAGACTTTGTAGTTTTGCCATCGGTAATGTGGAAATGGTAGAAGTTATGAATCCCAGCACACTGAGAAACTCCCTGGCTGTGATGGGAGTCAAGGGGAGAAAGGAGTGAAAGAAGGATTGAAGGTCCTACACCTCCGAGGTGGAAGTGACACTTCCATTATGTCTGCCTGGATTCGACAACTCAGGAAAATGTGATCTTGTGAAGAGGTGAGGACTTACTTCCTGTAGTTGATGGTGAATAAATGGTGGCATCCTGATTTTGGAGTAGTGTGTGTGAAGAGGGGGACTGTAAGAGTAGATTGTCCAGGTATGGAAAAATCTGGATGCCAAGAAGCCTGCAATGTGCAATCACTGAAGCCGGGCATTTTGTGAATACCCCTAGTGCTGTAGAAAGATCAAAGAGAAAGGCAGAGAACTGAAAATGCCATGAACTCACAGAAAAAAAAAGTAAGAATTTTCTGAACATGGAGTGAATGGGGATGTGAAGCTAAGTATTCTTGTGGAAGGATAAGAGGAAATAGAGTTTGGAGCGTCAACAGACCAGACTCAGGCTAATAGGGCGATAGTTCCCGGGATCAGTGGTGGCTCCCCCTTTGTGGAGTGGGATAACTGTTGCTGTGCGCCATTCAGTAGGCACAAAGCCTGATGTGCCTATGATTGAACATGGTACTTAGGTAGGGAGCCAGTTTGTTCTGAAGTTCGTATAAAATGCAGCCTGGAAAGTTGTCTGATCCCATGGATGCTGTATTTTTGGCTTTAGTGTGTGTAGCTTTTACCTGTATAGTTCTGATTACAGGGACTCTGCATTCTTCCTGTACAGATATGGGCCCTTTAGTGGATAAGAGGGGGGTAAAGTTAGCACTGAACCTATCTGCCAGGACATTGGCAATATCAGTTGGTTCTGCGATTTTCATGCCGTTGTGCTGTAACTCAGAGCAGATCTGGGTGTTGCCATTGAGATTCTTGACATAGCTATAGAATGCTTTGTGGTTGTCCCTAGAATCAGTGGCGATTTTGTTTTCGAAGCTAGCTTTGGAGGACCTTATAAGGGATCTCAGCTTCTTACTGAGACTGACCAGGGAACTCCTCCACTCATGGGATATTACTCTCTTTTGCAACAGTTTCTTCCTTCTGTTGTAGTGTTTGTTTATGGCAGGGGACCACCAGATTGGCTTCCTTTTTTTGGAGGATTGCGTCTTGGTTCTGTTTGGGATAGCACAATCCATGTAAGTGCTTACAGAGTGCATCTGTGTAGGATTCAGCAGTCGTTAACTATACTTTCACCACTTCTGTCTTAAGAAGCATGAAGTTGGCTTTGGAGAAATTTTTTACCATGATTTCCTTAATGGGGGTGGGGGCAGGATGTGGATATCTAGGGTGATTAGCTTATGGTCGATCTAACCAACGAGGAGTTGACTTCAGGTGTGGAACACCGGTCACATGTTGGTAATGACTAGGTCTAGGATAGTGTTGTACTGGGGGGGGTGGGGGGGGTGGATAAGTTGATCCAGGGCATTGGAATTTATGAATTCCAAAAAGCGTTGAGCGAAGGCGTTGGTACACAAGTAGTTTGCCCAGTTAATGGTGGGGTGGTTGAAATTGCCCATTATTAGGGTGTTTGGTTGAACCCTAATATTTTCCAGTATATCAAGAAAAAAGGAATGGGAATCCTGGGGCATGGTGGGGGATTTTTAGCAAACTACAATTTGGATTGCAGTTTTGCCCAGAGTTAGTTGCACTTGGATAACCTCGGATGTATTATGCTGAGCAACTAGCCTGGAGGTTTGGATATCCTTAAAGAATATGGACACACCTCCACCTTTGGTGTTCCGGTCGAGGTTAGGTGGACGAAAAGTGTGGTATGAGTTACAGCCTGGCAATGCAGGGGTGCTCTCTGGAGCCTTGAACCAAGTCTGAGTCACTGCACAGATATCGATGTTCTCCATTTTAGGGAGTGCATTTTGAGATTTAGACTTCTAGCATTGAATAGCATTACCCTCAGTTTTTGCTTGCCTGTTCCTGTTATGGTGCTGAATTTGTCAAGTGAACCTTGCCTAAAAAAGCACTATAGGGGCAGCAAAAGACTTAGCCAGTATTCAGAATCCCAAGGGTAACAGGTGCATGCAGGCCATCTCTGGCAAAGCAATCGTGGTCTGTTGACCATGTCATCACAGGCAGACAGATACTGGATCCCCTTAGAATGACACCAGAAGCAAAGCCAATTATTGAAGTCAATCATTTTGTCCTTGCACTGCGGTATCATTCTGGGCGATGGCAGGATGCTACTCAGGGCTAGGGTCATACCTGCCTCGGCTACAAGAGAGGAGAGCTCTTCCATGTCTCTTTTCATGTAGCCCAGGGAGGTACATCTCAGGTCATTCACACCAACATGGATAATGACAGTCATATTTGTACTTGTTATGGAGTGACCTGAGTGTGTCGGTTATGTGGCAGATCCTGGCACCCGACAGACAGCTGACAGTAACCTTCTCCTTATTTAGCCTGGGGAGTGGGACATCAGTGTGCCTGACTATAAAGTCACCTATGACTAGTGTGTTGGGTACACTGCTTTGCCTTATGGGCTGTGGTTGAGTGGCATACTGAGTCTGTGGGCTATGTGTTATTTGGGTTGTGTTGGAGGCTGCTTGCGTTTCTGCTTTGGAGGTCTCTGTTGCTTGAGCAGATTATTATTGAGAGCTTCTGTGAATGTTTTTGTGTTTCTATGTGTGGATTTTACTGGTGTAAGTTTAGTGGGACTACGTTATGAGTGTGGTGCAACTGTTTACCTTCTCCTTTTGACTGTTAAGTTCAGTCTTGGTTGGAAAATGCTTTACCTCCAGTTTGGCTAGATAAGTGCATCTCTCACAGGTTGTGGTGTTGGGTGGTAGGAGGAAAGGGTTGTCTATGTACATGAGGCAATTACTACATTGCCCCAAGATGCCCAGATTCATCAGACAGGAGAGAACACTGGGAGCTGACCCTTGGACATGCCTGAATAAAAAAAATGCTTTCCTCTAGACAAGTGAGGAAAGTGAGTACAAGAGCTGCTTTTTTTCTAAGCAAGTGAGGAAAGTACAAAAACTGTTTTCCTCTACGTAGAGACGAAGGTTGAGTGCTGTAGTAATTTGTAGCTTATTTAGTGCTAACAACAAGTTCTGAACAAGTGCCGAGCATGAATAAGCAAATTCAAGTGCTAAAACTAAGAATGTGTACCTGGATCTTGTGGTAGATAGGCTACCTAGTGCTTACCACTCGCACTGATAAATCCAGAATTGGTCTTCAGGGGCCATACTTTCTGGGAACTAACATTCTTGAATAGAAGCCTTTCCTTCTTGAGGTATGAGGAACCTTTTAAATGCAACCCTGTTGTCAAAGCTCCCAAAGGATCACTGGGAAGAAGGGCAGCTGCTCTCAGGGTGGGGTGGGGGTGGGGGTTTGAGGAATGCCCATGAAGGTGGGGGTGGAGTGCAAACCATGAAGTATCCTTTTTTGATTATGGAAAGAACCCATGTGTCTTGGGTGATGCTTTCCCAGACCCTGTGAGCATTTGAAATGCTTAAATAGAGAGGCTGCTGTCTTATCAAATAAGGTAGAATTGTCCAACGGAGCATCCATTAATTTAGATTTGAAGTCAGCCTGGAGGGGCAGCAACCTAATCCAGGAAAATCTTCTAGGAACTGATACAGTAGCAGCTGCCCTGTTACAAGCTTCCCACAGCATCATAGCTACATTTAATGGAATGTCATGCCACTTGGGAGGAAGCTCCCAGGATAGCTAGAGCCAAGGCTTTTCCTGCTGAATCTGAAAGATTTTCAATGGAACTAGATGCCTGAGACAAAAGCTCTAAGGAGTAATTAAGTCATATGTATCTCATAAATGATGGCCCTGAAAGCCAAGACATTTGAGGTATAGGCCTTTTTACCCAGTCTCTCAAGGGCTATACTCTCTTTGTCTGATGGGAGAAGGGTGATAGATGGAAGCATCTTTGATGGTTTATCTGTAGCTACAGAAATGACTGCAGGGTCAACAGCAGAACACAAAGGCGAATTTACAATCCTCAGGGATCTCTGAGAACAGCCTGGGAGGCTGGGCTTTGTGAGGCACTGTGAAAGGGGTTTACTATCACAATTCTGAAACTCATTCCGTCAAATGATCACTTCCATAAATAACAACAATGAAAATAAAAACATTGTTCATACAAATTAACGAAATCGATAATGTCGATGCATCATCCTTCAACGTACTTGGCATTACCCAGCGCACACTGCCTACCAGCCATTTTCAACTAACATACTGCAGGGGGGCATGCCCACCTGCACCCCCCCACACCCCCTGCTAATTAATAAACTTCGATATCACACTACAGTGAGGAAATGGGTACATTTCCCAATCCCCTCTGTACCTCAAAGCAGAACATCGACCTCACAACAGCAAATGCATACTAGCATTCACTATTGTGGAGTTGCCCATTTTTGGTTTGGCTTTCTGTGAAATGGAAAACAGCCTTTCAACTATCCCAGTTTGAGTGAATGCCATCCAAAATTTTGATAGTAAACCTGTAAAAGGCACCTAGAAATGCAGGATGCACTGGTGGAACTGCAGAGGGTCCAGGGGCATCAACTTATAAAAGCTGGTCGCATCTTTTCTGGACATCACAAATTCGGGATGTGTCCCACTTAAAAGTGTTCTCCCATTTTCACAAGAGTTTCACCAAAAGATCTCATCCACAGGGGAGTCCACACGAAGTGATTCCACTTCAGGGAAAACATACTCCTGGGGAAGAGAATTTGTGTAGAATAGTCCAAAATTCCACTCTGTCTGAGGAGAATTCATCAGAGTAGTCACTGCCCCTAATCCTTTTTTGAGAAGGTTGGGGAACAGATGAAGAAGGCTGATATGAAGGCAGCTTGAGAGCCATGAAGCCCTGAAACGAGCTTTGAAAAAAGGCCTGCCAATCTGTAGGAGCCCCTCTAGCAGGGGTCAAATGCTTAGTTTTTTGTTTTTTCTTTGAAAGAGAAATGATCCTATGCAACTGAGGACTGAACGAAAGCCTGCCTTCAAAAGGTTTCCTCACTCTCTTCCACACTTGAGTACGTGGACTCTCCATATTTTTGAGCCTAGATTCCCCCGCAACATCCTGATCGGACGTCTATTCAACCTCCAAAGACTTGCTCATGGCCGAAGTCAAGGCAACCTCAGAACTAAACTCTGTCTGTGAATCTGAGCCTGAAGTCGGACGTGCCTCCAGGTTGTTGACAAGCACCTTGGGAGAAACGTCTGATAGTGGAGGTACCGCAGAAGCTGCAGACAGAGGTTTCTTGGCCTTGCGCTTCACCAGCTCGGAGTCAGACCCGGAACTAGTGGCTGTGGTTAGGCCTTAAAAAGGACACTGAATAGCTGTCCTTGTGTGGAATTCGTCTTCCACACTGGCACTTTCCCTTCTTGGATGACATAACCAAAACAGTAGTAAGAAAAAAAATTCCCCAGCGGGGCACTTATCTGACAAAGACGAAGTTGCAATAACTGTATTTTGGTTACCTGGGTAATGTCAACATTTTTTTTTTTTTTTTTTTTTTTTTTTTTTTTTTTAACTGTAAACTGGATGAGTTTCATTTTCTTAGCACTTGGTATTAGCTGTAAGTCATCTAAATATTTTCAATGTTGTGGCGTGCTTGCTCACTTGTACACTGACATTCCTCAACTGTTCTGTCTGTGCAAACGTCACCAAATTCGTTGGCATGCTATACCAAGAAGGAATTTAATACAGTGCTGTGCACATCATTTTTTATGGCTATACTGAAGAAAGTACAGTTGCGTACACGTACCATAAATCTAGATGTTCGAGTGTATTCACTGTTGCAGTTATCACATTTGGGTTATCTGCTTGCAGTAGCCCTCAGTCGGCCTGATTATCAAAGTCTTGGGTCCTGTGTCGGCTGCTGTCTCATCTTCCATGACGTCAGGTAGTCAGGGGTATAAAGCATGCAGTCGACACCATTACATCAGTTTTTCTTGCCCCCAGATGTTAGGTGCCCCCATAATCTGAAGCAATTATATACAAGGTTACACCTCCAACAAAAAAGCAAAAACACCAAAAAGCTTTAAGCACAGTAAACAAAAATAGAGGTATAGTCAATAGAGGTCAGGGGGCTGGAGGGAGGGTAACCAGGACTGCAACAGTGATTACACTCGAACATCTACATTTATGGTAAGTTTACACAACTGTACTATGTTCTTCGTGTTTCACTGTTGCAGTCATCACATTTGGGTAGATTCCCAAAGCTAAGGATGAGAGGAGGTAATTAGATAGCATTAGGACCAACTATAAGGCCCTGCAAGACTGCAGTGGCAAATCCAGCTCTGAATTTACAAAAACTTGGCAAGTGGTAATGTTTGGTGAAGGTATGTACAGAACGCCAGGTAGCAGCTTCTAGAATGTCCCTGGTAAGGACACCTCTGAGGAAGGCTGTACAGGTAGATGCAGCCCTGGCTGAATGTGGTCTAATCCCCTGTGGGGGATGTTTTCCATGATGCTTATAGCAGAAATGAATGCAATGGCCTATTTTATTTTATTTATTTTACATTTGTTAACCGGGCTAGTCTAACTGGATATATTTCCATTTTCAGTAGAGGCCCAAGGAGAAAAGCTCCAGTGAAACAGAATAAAAATTGAAATTAAACATTTAAAAATTAAAAAACATTTAAAAATTAAAAAATAATTAAAAAAAACAGTTAAAAATTAAAAATCAATATTAATACATAATAAATGAATGGATTTTAATAGAAGATTATTCAAAAAGCAGGAAGTAATTAGAATACAATAAATTACAGCAGTATTGCTAGAGTAATGTAGGTATTTACAATAGTAGAGGTGACAATATGTATAGGATAATTCAATATGCAGTGAGATACATGTAGACTATCAGTATATTAACAGGATAGAGATTTTCAGAGCATTAAGCAGGATAGATTACATCAGTATGTTGAATTCTGTAAACCAGTTACAGTCCTATCGCAAAGAATGTGAAATAGGTAGAGGTTCAAGAGAAGAAATATTTGTAGTGAAGGAGAAGATTAATCAGGGTTGCTACAGGGGCATAGCCAGTTTGTTTTGAGGTGTCTTTTGAGGTTTTGTTTAAAGAAAGGCAGTGAAGAAATTAAAGTTAGGTCATTAGGCAGTAAGTTCCAGTTTTTTCCCCACAGAGTTGGAAAACAGAGCAACTCCAGCCATGTTGTAAGACTTGCTTATGCTAGCAAGAAGTTTGCTGGAAGAGCGAAGAGAATTTAGATTTTTGTATGGGATTATGAGATTGGAAAGTATAGGGGTGCTGTTAGGTTTATAAAATATCTTGTGGGCAATGGTGAGTTGGGAGAGTTTCAATTGGTTTTGAAATTCAAGCCAGCCTAGCTGCGTTAGATTCAGACAATGTTGAGTTCTAAAAGGATTTCCGGAGGCAAATCTGGCAATGTTATTATAGGAATTAGCTAGTTTGATGAGATTATTTTTCTTTAGATTAGTATATATTGGTGAGGCATACAGAAGAGTTGAAATGAAATGGGAGTGAGCAATCTTAGTTCTGGCTATTGGTGTTAGGAAAGGTTTAATTTTATATAAGGAGCCTATTTTTCTATTGACAGTTTTGATGGTGTTATTTATGTGGCTGTCAAATGTAAGGTTATTGTCAATAGTAATTCCTAGCAATTTAGTGGTAGAATCGGGAAATATACTTGTGCCATTATTGGAGATGACAGAGAATTCTATGGGGGAGGATTTGCTGGTGGGTGTGAAGAGAAGGAGTTTAGTTTTTTTGGCATTGAGCAGGAGGCAACGTTTAGTGAACCATGTTTCAACTATGTTAAAAACATTCTGAGTAAGAGAATGTAGATCAGTTGGGGAGTTTGCTGAGCATATTAGTGTAGAATCATCTGCATATTGAATAAAGGTGGCTTGTGGAATGGCTACATGGAGGTCGTTGATAAACAGTGAGAAAAGAAGTGGACCTAGAATAGAGCCCTGAGGGACACAGAGTGTGACAGGCAGAAGGGATGATATATTATTTTCCCAAAGAACTGCCTGTTGCCTATTGGTAAGGTTGGACTTGAACGATTGAATTTCCAGGCAGTCAAGGGAAAGGGATTCAAGAATGTTGATAAGAAGGGTATGGTTTATCATGTCAAATGCTTTTGACAGGTCAATAAAGAGTGCAGAAGAGAGGTTGTTGTTATTACAATTACTATTAATGGCTTCTGTAAAGGATAATAGGGCAGTTGTGGTGCTATGGGATGGCCTAAAGCCATGCTGACAGTTTGCTATGATGTTATGTTGAGATAAATGGTTTAAAAGTTGTTGGTGAATGCATTTTTCCATAATTTTTGCTAGGGGTGATAATAGAGCTATTGGCCGGTAGTTGGAATAATCATTAGAGGTACCCCCTTTGTGTAGGGGGATAATATGGGAGATTTTCCAGATGTCTGGAACTATTCCTTCTTTAATGGTTCTATTTATGAGGATGGATATGGGATAAGAAATTACTTTGGCTGCTTTTTGCAGGTATTCTGATGGTAGCTGGTCAGCAGAAGGAGTACAAGGTTTAAGTTTTTGGATGTATTTATAGATGAGAGTGGTTGAGATGAGTTTCAGATGGAATGTTGGAAGAGTGCCAGGTATAGTGGAAGGGAAGCTTGAGTTGTCAGGGACTAGTTGACTGGCTAGTGATTGTATGGTCTCTGTGAAAAAGGTATTGAAGGTATTGGCAGTTTGGTGGGGGGTGTTTTGTTCGGCCTGGGATGGGGTAGGTGTACGCGAGTGGCCTGGGTTTAGGAATTTATTTATACTAGACCAGAACTTTTGGGGATTGTTTTGGTGATTTTGCTGTAACTTATAGTAGTAGTTCTTTTTGTCTGTAAGCATTGCCTTTTTTGTAATATTTCTTAAATGCTTAAATGTTTGTTCATCTGAAATAGTTTTGTTAGCTCTCCATTTAGCCCAAGCCTTGTTCCTAAGTAACATTTTTTGTCTGGTTTCTTTAGAAAGCCAGGGGGCAGGCTTGGACTTCATTCTAATGGACCGTTTGGGTGCATGCTTATCTAGGATCGATAAGAATTTAGAGTTTAGGTATTTAACAGCTTCTTCAAGTGGTAGGGTTTTTAAAGGGTTCCAGTCACAGGCTCTAAGTTCATCTTGGAAAAGTACTGGGTTAAAGCGTTTGTTGGAACATGCAATCCTATATGTTGGGGGGTTAGAGATATAATTTTTTTGCCTTAGGATGTAGGTCAATGAATGATCGCTTACATCGTCTGGCAGAGTTCCTATGTTGTAAGCTTGTTTCTGTTAATTTATAAGTATCCAGTCTAAGGTGCTCTCTTTCTTATTTGGTTTACTGATTCTAGTTGTGGAAGTGATAGTTTGACTAAAGCCGTGAAGGTTGATATGGGAGGTAGGATTAGCAGTATTAATAGCTATCCAGTCAGTATTAAAATCACCTAAAAAGCCTATGGTTTGCTTTGAAATGGCCTTCCCCTCTGCCCCTGCAGCAAATGCCACCAGCAGCTGTTCGGATTTCCTGAGAGGCTTAGTCCTGTCCAAGTAAAATCTAAGTTGTCTGTGCACATCCAAGGAGTGCAGTATTCGTTCTCCTTTGTTCTGTGGATTAGAAAAGAAGGTTGGCAAATGAATGGACTGATTAAGGGCCACAGTGGATACCACCTTTGACATGAAGGAGGGATTGGTCCTAAAGGACACCCTGTCAGCATGAAAGATGATGAAAGGCTCCACTGCCATGAGGGCCTGTAATTCAGACACCCTTCTTGCTGAAGTGATGGCTAGAAGGAAGGCTGTTTTCCAAGAAAGGAATTATAACTCTGCATTTGCAGCTGGCTCAAAGGGAAGTAGAGTGAGCTTTTCCAATACAAAGTTAAGGTCCCAGGCTGGAGTAGGGGCTCTCCTGGGTAGTCAAGTTTTTGGCCCCTCTGAGGAATTGCTTCAGCAGTGGACGAGAGAAGAGGGGTGGTTCTGTATTGTAATGAGCTGAAATGGCTGAGGCATGAACTTTGATGGAGGAAAAGGAAAGACCCTTGTGAAGCATCTCAGTTAAGTATTGAAGAATATGGGATAAATTGGGCGCTGCTGTGCCCATCCCCTGAGTTTGGCTCAAGGAACATAATCTTTTTCATTTTTCAGCATAGGATTTTCTAGTAATAGGCCTCCTTGCCTCCAGAATGACAACCATCCCTTGCTTACTGAGGGATGGTAATGGAGAGATCAGGTAATTAGCCAGGCTGCCAGGTTTAGGGTTTGAAGTTGCAGGTGCAGAATGCTAGCAGTAACACAGTGAGCAAGAGGGGGTACTAGTGTTGACGTGGCCAGTCTGGTGCAATCAGTATTGTCCTTGGTTTGTCCTGTTTCATCTTTAGTAGTACCTTGGAGAGGAGAGGCAGAGGGGGGAAAGGCATAAACTGATACGTTTTTCTAGGTGAAGGACAGGGCATCCACTTTTCAAGCTTGTTTGTGAGGAGTCCTTGTGTAGAATTTGTCCAATTGGTAGTTCTGGGGGGAAGCAAAAGGGCCCATCTCTGGGCTCCCCCATTTGTTTCTCAACATGTTGAATATCTTTGGTTCTAGTTTCCACTCGTGTAGATCCATGAGATTTCTGCTTAGGTCATCTGCCAGTGTATTTAGCTTTCCTGGCAGGAATTGAGCCTGTAAGTGCACTTGATAGCTCAAGGCTGTGTTCCACAGAGCCATGGCTAGTCTGCAGAGAGGGTATGAGTGGGTCCCCCCCCCCTGCTTGTTTATGTACCACATAACAGTGGTGTTGTCCGTCTTTACCAATAATTGTCCTGGAAGAATGTGGTCTTGAAGGCTGTCAGAGCATTCTGCACAGCTAACATTTCTTTTTGATTGATATGTAAGTGCATTTGATTTGGGTTCCGTTTGCCTTGAGTGCACTGCATGGAATCATTGATTCCAGATCCTGAGAATGTTGACACCATAGGCTTTTTAGATACCATTGTAGCTTCCTCATATACAGTCTTGCATATGGAATTACTAGAATGCAAGAGGCCATGAACCCCAGGACTTGCAGTACTTTCCTTGCAGACAGCTGGGTTTTTGTGGCCAGTAGTTTGAAGTAGATTGTCAATTGAATTTGTTTCTCTGGCGTGAGGTAGGTCATCGAGGAAGTTGTATTCAAGCTTGCTCCCAGGAATACAATTTGTTGGCAGGGTACAAGATGTGATTTATTTTCATTTATGATGTACCCCAGAGATATTAGCAATTTCTTTACAAATGCCAGATGATTTAATAATATGTCCTGGCTTTCTGCCCGAATTAGACAATCGTCCAGGTATGGGTATATTTGAATATTTCTTTGCCTGCAAAATGCAATGACTGGAGCTAGGCACTTTGTGAATACCCTGGGTGCAGTAGATAAGCCAAAGAGCAGTGCAGAGAACTGATAAGTGTATGTAGC
The DNA here is from genome assembly GCF_019279795.1 of Protopterus annectens. NCBI lineage: Eukaryota > Metazoa > Chordata > Ceratodontiformes > Protopteridae > Protopterus > Protopterus annectens. The sequence goes on from NC_056743.1 coordinate 672,076,655, forward strand.
CTGCTATGAAGCATGGGTATCTTCTGCAAGATTCCCTTATTGGGATGTGCAGGTAGGCTTCCTTTACATCCAGTGTTGCCAACCAGGCATCTTTGCCTAGCATGGGAAGCAGCTGAAGAGTTAGCATCTTGAATTTTGGGATTACCAAAAATGTGTTTAGGATAGGCAGGTCCAGGATAGGACACCAGGAACTGTCTTTTCTGTGTACCAGGAAAAGTCTTGAGTAGAAATCTTGCCCCCATTCTTCTTTTGGGACAAGTTGAATAGCCCTGATGCTTAAGAGAGAGAGAAAGTACAGTTTTATACTTACCATAAATGTAGATGTTCGAGTGGATTCACTGCTGCAGTCATTACACTTAAGTTATCCTGCCGTCAGGCGGTCCCGCAGTCGGCCAGAGTTCCAAAGTCTTGGTCCAGCGTCGGTTGCTGTCGCTTCTTCCCTGACGTCAGTGTGCCTGGGGTATACAAGATGCAGCAGACGCCATTTTCTTCAGTTTTTCTTGCCCCAGATGTCAGGTGCCCCCAAATAGGTAGGCAATACATATTGCTAATAAAACATACATAAAAAATAAAAACAATACCTTCAGTTACAAGCAACTACACCACATAGGTTGTACAGGGTAGAACGGTATAGATAAGTCCCAGCTAAGAAAGTGGGGATGGACGGAGGGTAACCTGGACTGCAGCAGTGAATACACTCCAACATCTACATTTATGGTAGGTACAAAACTGTACTATGTTGTTTCACTGCTGCAGTCATTACACTTGGGTTGAATCCCAAAGCTGAGGTTGGGTGGCTGGGTCTATAAAGGATTAGGGGTGGCTATGAGGCCCTGCAGTACTGCAGTGGCAAAGCCAGCTCTGGATTTAGAGTAGAGTAAAGAGGCAAGTGGTAAAGCTTGGTAAAGGTGTCCACTGAACTCCAAGTTGCAGCTTCCAAAATATCCTTGGTAGGTACTCCTCTAAGGTAGGCAGTTGAAGTGGCTGTTGCCCTGGTGGAATGTGGCCTAATGTTGTTGGGTACAGTTTTTCCATGCTGTGTGTAGCAGAAACGGATACAGTATCCTATCCACTTTGAAATGGTCTGCTTTGAAATAGCCTTTCCCTGTGATCTTGCAGCATATGCTACAAACAATTGCTCAGTTTTCCTGAAAGCTTTTGTTTTGTCCAAGTAGAAGCGTAACTGCCTGTGTATGTCCAATGAGTGCAGAAGTCTCTCCCCTTTACTCTGGGGATTTGGATAAAATGTTGGCAAGTGAATAGTTTGGTTAAGAGCCACACTGGATACCACCTTTGGCATAAATGCAGGGTTTGTTCTTAAAGAAACCCTTTCCTGAAATGATGAAAGGTTCCACTGCCATTAGTGCCTGTAACTCAGACTCTTCGTGCTGAGGTTATTGCCAGAAGCAGAGCAGTTTTCCATGACACAAATTTTAATTCTGCTGAATTGGCTGGCTCAAAAGGAGGTAAAGTTAGTCTTTCCAAGACAAAGTTGAGGTCCCAAGTTAGTGTTGGTGCTCTCCGGGGCGGTCTTATGTTTTTAGCCCCTCTGAGGTACTGTTTTAATAATGGGTGAGAGAAAATAGGAGGATCCGTGTTGTAATGAGCTGAAATGGCAAAGGCGTGGATCTTAATTGATGAAAAGGATAGGCCTTTGTCCAGCATCTCAGTTAAGTATTGCAATATCTGAGGAATATTTGGAACAAGAGGGTCAAAGCCTTGAGCCTGGTTCCAGGCGCAGAATCTCTTCCACTTTTCTGAATAGGATTTCCTGGTGCTGGGCCTCCTGGCCTCCAAAATGACATCCATAACAGCTTTAGAAAGAGGTGTTGGCTGCTTGGCTAAGTAATCTGCCATGCAGCCAGGTTTAAGGTTTTGAGCTGGCTGTGCAGGATCCGATTATTTTGTTGAGTCAGAAGATGATGAATTTGAGGTAAAATCCATACTGGGCCTTGAGCCAAGTTCTTTAAGATTGGATACCAGTGCTGGCGTGGCCAGTCTGGGGCAATCAGGATCATTTCTGGCCTTTCTTGTCTGGCTTTTAGGAGTACCTTTGAAAGGAGAGGCAGTGGTGGGAAGGCATAAACTGTTAGGGTTTTCCAGCTGAGAGAGAGAGAGCATCCACTTTCCATGCTTGTGTGTGGTAAGTCCTTGTGCAGAATTTCTGTAGTTGGCAGTTCAGAGGGGAGGCAGAAAGATCTATGGGCACCCCCATTTTTGTGTTATCATGCTGAATACTTGTGGATTTAATTCCCACTCGTGAGGATCCATCATGTTTCTGCTTAAGCCGTCTGCCAGAGTATTTTTCTTTCCTGGTAGGAATTGTGCTTGCAAATGAACTTGATAGGTCAGTGCTGTGTTAAACAAAATCATGGCTTGTCTGCAGAGGGGACAGGAATGAGTGCCCCCTTGCTTGTTTATGTACCACATAACTGTGGTGTTGTCCATCTTTAGTAATAGTTATCCTGGATGCAGAAGGTCCTTGAAAGCAGTCAGGGCATTTTGTACAGCTAGCATCTCTTTGATTGATGTGAAGATGCATTTGGTCTGCGGCCCACTTGCCCTGAATACATTTTCCTGCCATGTGTGCTCCCCAGGCGTAATCCGAAGCATCTGTTGTTAGTGTCTACCTAGCTGTGGGTAAAGTGAAAGGCTGTCCCTTGTTGTGGTGACATGCCTGTGCCCACCATCGAAACTCCTGTTGTAGGCAGGGAATAAGTGGTATTACTTTTTCCAAACTGTGACAGTGTTGAATCCAAACACTTTTTAGATACCACTGTAATTTCCTCATATGCAGTCTGGCATATGGTATTAGTAGTATGCAGGACGCCATGAACCCCAAGGCCTGCAAAATTGGTCTTGCAGGGAGTTGGGTTTTTGTTGCCATCAATTGAAAGTACTGAGTCAGTTGTCTTTGCTTGTCTGGCGTGAGATAAGCCATCTGGGCAGTTGCATTTAAGCTTGCACCCAGGAATATTATCTCTTGTGAGGGCACTAGGTTCGACTTCTTTTCGTTTATTGTGTACCCTAGGGCCCATTAGTAATCTTTTTACAAATGCCAGATGCTTTAGTAGAATGTCCTTGCTCTCTGCTTGAATAAGGCAGTCGTCTTAAGTAGAGATAGATTTGAATTCCTTTTTGCCTGCAAAATGCAATTACTGATGCCAGGCATTTTGTGAAGACCCTGGGCGCAGTAGATAAGCCAAAGGGCAGTGCAGAGAATTGGTAATGCATTGTGCCAGCTATGAATCTGAGGTATCTTCTGCAATTTTGTCTGATTGGGACATGCAGGTATGCCTCTGAGGTCCAAAGTAACAAGCCAAGCTTTCTTGCCCCGCATGGGAAGAAGTTGCTGTAGTGTCAACATTTTGAATTTTGGAACATCCAGGTAAGTATTTAGAGTAGATAGGTCAAGTATGGGTCTCCAAGCTTTGTCCTTTCTGGGGACCAAGAAAAGTCTTGAGTAAAATCCTTGTCCTTGTTCCTGTTGTGGCACTTTTTGAATAGCTCTCTTGTCCATGAGGACTGTAATTTGTTTTTGTGCCTCTGCCCATTGATTTTGTGGCAGGTCTGGCATTCCTTTTGGCCTTGATAGAGTGTGAAAGTGGAACCTGTAACCTTGAGACACAATATTCAGTACCCATTGGTCTTGGGTGATTATATGCCAATTTTGTGAAAAAAGTGCTAGTTTTCCCCCTAAGGGAGCTGCCAAAAGGTAAGTGCTTGGCATTTGAAAGGGGAAGTCATTGGGACTGTTTTCTATAAGGTTGTGACTTGTCTTCTCCTCCTTTTGGAGTTGAAGCACCCCACTGTCGTGGTCTGTAAGAGCCTTAGGGTGAGATCTGCCTCTTGGGCATCTGTATCTGCCTCTTTGTGGTCTGTCTGACACTGGAAAGGACCAATTTTTAGAAGGCCAATTTCTGCTAAATCGAGGTGGCTGTACCTGTAAGAAATCCTTCACTGTTTGCATAGATTTTGCCTTATCCCCCATTTTCTTTAATACCTCTTCTGCATTGACACCAAACAAGATATCATGCTGTAAAGGAGCATCCAATGATTTGGCCTTAACATGATCAGGTAAACCTTGTTCTTTTAACCAAGCATGCCTTCAAATCACAGTTCCTGTAACCACGGCTCTACAAGTAGCCTCTAATGAATCAAAACCACATTGCAGAGTATGTTTTCCCACTTGTTCAGCTGCATGCAATAAATCCTGCATTTCCTTATAGTCAGGACTTTGAGCTTGTAAGCATTTTCTGTTTTAACAGAGACATTAAATATTGTTGGTATTTAAGCATGTGGAACTGGCAATTTAAAGCCCTTACTGCTAAAATTGCAGAAGTGTAAACTTTCTTCTCCCATCTATCTAATGTCATCCTCTTGCTGTCTCCTATAAACCTTTTATTTCACTGTATCACATGGTACATTTGTATAAATAAACATCTTTTTTATGCTATTTTTTTTCTGTTTCTATAAGTAAACAACTGTTTTGTATTTTATTTTTGCTTTTCATATCTCATCATGAGCTATGTACTCTTGTAATGACAACTGCATCAAGCCTACACGGCTGTAACTGCTCAGAACTTTTCAACTACTTTATACTTCTCTGAATTGTGACAACTCTATTATACATATTGTGTTTGTGTTGGAGCTTTTCTCCCCGGGCCACTACTGAAAATGGATTTGTATTCCAGTTAGACTAGCCCGGTCAACAAATGTAAAATAAAATAAAAATAAATAAATAATGCTCTAGAATCCCTGTCAGAGGGAACTGGATTTTTAGCAGTGGACACCTTTGGGACCCTGGGAAATAGTTTCTGGGTCAGCAGCAGGGGGTTTATAAAGAAATTTGTGAGAGTCAGGGACTCTATTAGTACCTATCAGGCTTGACTGGTGCTGGGGGCAAAGAATCAGGGGTTAAACTGGATTCAGAGACATCATCCACAATATCTAACACAGGCGGAATAGCAAGGGGCCTGTGCTGAGGTAATAAAAGTAAATCTGAGCCTTTTCTTGGATTCTGAATAATCCTGGCCCTCCCAATGGAAATGCTCCCTCATTGTATGTAAAGTTTCCCCAAAAGAGTAATCCTCAGGAGGAGAGGCTGAAGGGATTGATTCTTCAGCATCAGAGTCCTCATAGGGGGGTAAAGAGTATCCCTTGCCTGAAGAGGAATCAGAAGAAATGGAAACCTGGTCAGAGGAATCATAGTCTGTATCCTGCCTAGGCCTTTTATCAGGAGGGGGATGGGAACCCCTGATCAGAGTAATTAGGTCTTCGGCCATTTTGAGCATCTTTTTTTTTTTTAGGCATGGAGGCCTGTCCAGGTGAATGCTGTACTTGTTTCTTTGTCTTTAATGGAGTTTTAGACTTGGTTGTTGTTTTGATGGTAAGCTGCGAAGGTCCGAAAACACCCTAAGAAGCCGATGCCTGCTCAGCGGCTCCAGACCCATCTGAGAGGTTAATTTCCGTAGGCCCAATACCTTGAGTTTCCAGAGGCCTAGAAGTCTCCACGTGGGAGTCGGAGGTGGCCTGTGGCTCTGAGGTAGCGGGTGTCAGGGGCTGTAAAAGCGCCTCACTGAGAACCGGTGACTGGCCTAGAAGAGGCTTCATCGTCGGTTTTGGACCTCGGATGCCTGTCCTTATATCTTTGTCTTCGCGGTTTTTGTGTATTCCAGTCGTCGGTTGTTCCGACAGCATGATGTAATTGAACCTTCGGCCAAAATAATGGCGAGCAAAATCAAACAGACGTTTAATAGTGCGCTTGTTAAATCTAGCACAAAACCGACAACTAGTGACGTCGTGGACTGGGCCTAGGCATGGAATACAGTAAGAATGAAAATCTTTATGAGGTATTTGCTTCCCACAAGAAATGTAATTATTAACTTTTAATGACATCGGTCTGAGGCAAGAAAAAGTTTCCCCAACGGGGTACTTAGCTTTATCGAAGACTTCGGTTCTAAAATTCGAATGCGAAAATCTCAGGAATCGGCCGACCACCACTTGCAAACTGCTTTTGCTTCAGGCACCGCGCGGCAAGAAAGACTGAAGAAAATGGCGTCGGCTGCATCTTATACACCCCTGGCGCACTGACGTCAGCGAAGAAGCGACAGCAACCGACGCCGGACCAAGACTTTGGAACTCTGGCCGACTGCGGGACTGCCTGATGGCAGGATAACCCAAGTGTAATGACTGCAGCAGTGAAACACGATGAACATCTTGCTTTTGAGCCTCTGCCCACTGATTTGGGGGTAGGTCTGGCAACTGTTTGGGGTTGGTAAGGAGTGGAAGTGGAATCTGTATCCTTGGAAAACTATATTAAAAACCAATTTGTCCTGGGTAATGAGTTCCCATTTTTTTGCATGCAGGGCAATCTTTCTTCCTAAAGGAACAGTCAGTTGAGCAGGGCTTGGAAGGCTTAAAGTTAAGTCATTGAGACAGTTTACCATAGGGGGAGTCTAACTACTCCCTGCTTTGGAAGTGGGAGCACCTCACTGCTTAGGCCTGTGAGTACCTTGGGACTGAAGCTTGGGTGTTCTGCTGGTTCTGGGTTTGGACTGAAGGCCTGGAAGAGGCAGGAAAGAACCAATTCTTAGAGGGCCAATGCCTACTAAATCTGGGAGGCTGCACTTGCAGGAAACCTTTAACAGTTTGCACAGATTTAGCTTTTTCCTCCATCTTTTTAAGTACTTCATCTGCTTTGTTGCCAAACAGGCAGTCTTGGTTTAAGGAAGCATCCAGTAATTTAGCTTTAACATGATCTGGCAAAGATTGCTCCTTAAGCCAAGCATGCCTTCTAAGTACAGTCACAGTGACAGCAGCCCTGCAAGAAGCCTCTACTGAATCGAAACCACATTGCAAAGTGTGTTTTCCAACTTGTTCAGCAGAATGCATTAAATCCTGTAAAATCTTTATTTTCATCAGTCAGGAGTCATCATTTTCTGTTTAAGCAATCCAATAATATGCTGCTGATACTTTAACATATGAAACTGGCAGTTTAAGGCCCTAATGGCCAAGGTTGCAGAAGCGTATACCTTCTTACCCCATCTATCCAGCGCCCTGGAATGTCTATCAGAGGGGGTAGGATTTTTAGCAGTAGTAGCCTTAATGCCCTTGGGTCCCTGTGAAATGGTCTCAGGATCCGCAGTAGGATTTTTAAAGTGGAACTTCTGAGAGTCAGGTACCCTCTGTAATACCTATCAGGTTTTCTGGGAGCAGGAGGTAGAGAGTCAGGGGCCAGGCTAGATTCCGAGAAGGCATCATCTACAATGTCCAGTACAGGAGGGATAGCTAAAGGCCTGTGTTGAGGCAGGAGAAATAATTCCCTAAGCCTCTTTTTAGAGTCAGAGTATTCCTGGCTTTCACAGAGAAAATGCTCCCAAAGAGTATGCAAGGTTTCAACAAAACAGAAATCCTCTGGAGGGGGAGCAGAGGGAATGGAGTTCTCTGCATAAAAATCCTCATAGGTAGATAAAGGCAAATGCTTATCAGAGAATACAGAAATTTCAGAATCCTGATCACAAGAATAGGAAGGAAAATCAGTCCTAGGCCTCTTAGAGGGGGAAGGGTGGCTTCCCCTGATTAGAGTAATAAGGTCTTCAGCCATTCTTATTTGTTTTTAGGCATAGGGGCCAGACCATGCGGTCTGGGCGTCAGTTTTCTAGGCATGAATCCAGTTTTAGGCCTTGAAGAAGAAGATGGCGTCGGTTTAATATGTAAGTCAGTAGGCCTGAATACACCCTCAGAACCCGGTGCCTGCACAGTGGCTCCAGACCCATCCAGTGTAGAGACACCCGCAGGTTCCACAGACGAAGAAGCATCTCGCGGCATACTGGACTCCGAATGGGTCTCAGTAAAGGCCTGCGAATCTGAAGTAGTGGGTATCAGGGGCTGCAAAAGCACCTCACTGTGTACCGGTGAACTGGCGACTAGCTTAGGAGAAGCGTCGTCGACAGCTTTGGACCTATTCGGTCTGTCTCAGTCTTTATCTTTGTGTTTTTTCGGAATGTCAGTAGTCGGGTGGCTTACCAAAGACATTTCTGGATAATTGAACAGAGTACCAAAATATTTAGATGCGTAAATGAACAGATGACGAATAGTACGAGGTTTGAATAAGGCACAAAACCGACAGCGAGGTATGTCGTGGTCTGGGCCTAAGCAAGGAATGCCGTACGAATGAAAATCTTTATGAGGTATTTGCTTTCCACAAGAAATACAACTGTTAACTTTTACTGACACCGGTTTAGAGCAAGAAAAAGGTTCCCCAAAAGGGTACTTAGCTTAGTTGAAGACTTCGGATCTGAAACTCGAAAACGAAAATTTCAGGAGTCGGACTGGCACTTGCGAACTGCTTCTGTTTCGGGCACTGCATGGCAAGAAAGACTGATGTAATGGCATCCGCTGCATGCTTTATACCCCTGACTGCCTGAAGTCATCGAAGGTGAGACAGCAACCGACGCAAGACCCAAGACATTGATAATCAAGCCGACTAAGGGCTACTGCAAGGAGATAACCCAAATGTGATGACTGCAACAGTGAAACACGAAGAACATCAGTTGTTTACATATGGAAACTTATGAGACACCTACTGAGACTAGCATAAAATAGGAATATATATTGTTTCACCTCGCTGTTTGAGATGTCTTTTGCAAGCAGCTACTAATCCACTGCATGGTGAACTTATGGATGTCAGGGGTAAATAACTTCCTTATTAGTAGTTAAGCTGAAAAAGCTTCAGATGTTTTCAAAAAATCGAGATACAACTGAGTGACCTTCACTTTTTGTGATTTACAAAGTTTTGCAATTTCAGTAAGGGAGTTTTGGTACTATATCCTATTAAAACAGGGGACTTTTTTTTTTTTTTATAAAATGACCAACAGTTTTTCTATGTATACATTTTCTAATACCTTTGATGAAGGGAAAAAGTAGCCAATGATCTGAAATCTACTATGTCTACTGTGGTTTGTAAATGGGTGTGACACATGCTTATTTCCACATTGTACATGTTCAGTTACTGATATCTTATTAAGAATTTCAGAGGGGTATGCTATAGCTCCAGTTGTTTGCTTTTTAAGTGTTCTCTTGGAAGACTGTGTGCTGCAACAGCAGTTATTTTAAGTAGTAGTTTTTTTTAATGAGTTGTAGAGGTACGATGCGTAATGTGAAGTACCACAGAAAGTGTTACTGGTGACTTGTCCTGTTATTGTTTTCCTTTGATTTACTTTGATCGATGCCGATTCTTTGAAATTAGTTTTCATTTTTAGGACAAGGTAAAGTCAGTTTCATTTGGGAGTAGGTTTGGTTGGGATATTTTGTTTTTAAACTATGTATATTACTTTATTTATGCTGTTCCAGGACTGTTTGGGTTATTTTGTTGTTGCACTGCATTGCAGTGTACTAATGTTGATCATCTACTTGTAGTAGTGGAAACTGACAATGTATTCATTTGTTTCCAGTTATTCCAATTTGTATTCCTTACGGTCAGATTTGATTTACTTCATATGATATGACGTTGCTTGTGTGTTACTATTTTTATGCACCTTGGGACAGAACAGTTTAGGTGAGTTGCTTTATTCTGCACTTCATTTTGTGTTACTGGTCATAATCAAAAAAGGGTACAAGATCCAGTCTACTTGCATAAGACAAAAATAAAAAAAATTGACTACTTAAAAACAGATTAGTTCCATCACCAGTAAAATGCTAAGCAATAACAAAAGCTATGACAAATGAATGTATACAACCACATACATTATTACTACCATTCAGGCTGAGAGTTTCCATAAGTCAAAGTGAGTTAGCCAAAGATGATCAAATTATTCCAGAGAGAAATGATGGCAGTGTTATGCATTCAAAGAAGCCAAATTCCTAATACAGTTTACATATTAAATGTCATTTTTATATTTCAATAATTCAACACACTGTTTTTAACAAAAAAGGATCTCTGATCTTTGAATCTAATTTTAGGTGCTCCTAAAACCATGTCATTATATTCTGCACTCCAAAGGACTACTCAAAATACTTATTGTAGCACACTACGGTAGTAGATTTCAGACGTACTTACATTGTTATTGTAGTCAGCTGTAGAGGCTGTGCTCAGGATGTCTTGGTAACGCTGAATAAATGGTTGAAGTCTAGACTCCACTCTTTGTAATTCTGTTAATACATCTAAGTACTCTCTTGGAGATGGATGACTGAAGGAAGCAAAGAAGGGGTTAAGTAAGGATGTCAACAGTAATTTCATAATTTAAAATGGCAACAAACCATGACTCGTATACTCAAAAACAGTAATTAGAAGTAATACTGCAGGCATTTAACTAACTGTGTCATAGACAAAGTAGGGTCACTGCATCAGATATGAAAACTGAGCAGCCATGTTTTCCTTCTAAAAATAACAAATTCTCAGTCTCCGCTATCAATAAGGATATATAGCCCAAAGGGTCCTACACCTGAGATCATCTTCACCATCATAAACCCCCCCCCCCCAATCTTCTACATGGGATCAGGGTGTCATGTCAGCTCTTGCCATCTCTTTCAATTCAACGTAAACATGCAAAATAGGCAAGGGACCAAGATTAACAAGAAAATGTTAAAAAAAATTTGGAACAGTTTTCTACCAAGCCAATTGCATCTATACAGCGTAAAGCACCAAGCCACAGTCCACAGTGCAACAAGGTAAAATCTGGCTAGATGTATACAGTAGCAGTGTGAGCAAGGAAATAAAGTGCTGATTAGCTCAAGCAAATATAGCAGCCTAGCTGCACAATTTAAAAGCTACACTTAAACATCGCTCCCAATAAGAAAACTGTAAATTAAGCCAGAAGCAAGTAGAACACCAGTTTCTTCCTCTTACTAGCAACAAACAAAAAAAAGGGGGGGGTCTCCAAACAAAACTTTGACATGTACACAGCATTAGAAATAAATGACATTTAAAAGCACACAGATGCAGTTGGATTACATAAATAAGAAAACACTCAAGACATATGTAGCAATCAATTCCAGCAGCAGTGGGTAGAAAGAAAATGCAGCAAATAGCCCAACCAAATACAGAAGCAAGTTCTACTATGGAGGACAACTTAATAGCTACACTTAGAGAGACCACCAATAAAAACAAACAAATAAATAAATAAATTTAAATCTGGAGTACTCAGGATGCCCACTGCACCAGCAGTTTTTCATTCTCACTTGGAAAACTGCCAACACTGACCTAAACAAATAAAAGTTTGGGACAGTAAATGATATTAGCAGTAAATCCACTTTAAAAGTACACAGATGGAACGGAACTGAATAAAAATACATACTATAGTCTTGGAGACTGTAGGCAAGGTGAAATCTGGGTAGTACTGGTCAGTCCAGTAAGTGTGTAGCAAGAAAATATAGCACAGAACAGCAGGTCGCACTTTGCTTACATAAGTCATACAAGATGGATCAGTTGGTCTGAGAAGTGAATCCAAACAATCTTTGTCTACAAGGTATTCACAACTAGTACTTGAAGAAAAAAAAGACTTTCAGCTCCACCCAGCTTATAGGAAGCTCCATCTTTCCAGGAGGACCATAACCCTTGAACCATGCGAGAGTGACCTCCCCAAACTGGAAAGTGAAATATCTATCTAAACGAGCACATGGGTCACTTGCAAGTAGAAGAGAAGGCAGACGATCAAGTTGCTGGAAAGTGTCCACCACTTTAAGACAGGGAATAGTAGCCTGGTTCCATGATAGCAATGAGGGCATGATGTAGCTACTGGCACATCACAAAACCAAATGTAACATTTGTATTCCTCAGGTCTGCAAAAGGCACTATCAAGGACTGTAACTTTCAAGTCCAGACGTGGTAGGAACTGGACCCTGTACTATGCCATCAAGGAAACCAAGTTCATAACTTCCTGGGACCTCTCCCAGGGCAGTGATGAGCAGTACTGAAGAGCATGCATCTGCATGCATTCCTGTGAAAGCTATCAACTGTGACAGAGTTAGACAGAACATCTCCAAGTTTATGGTTATTTCAGGACACCGACATAGGATAGGGTCCTCATCTTACAGGTGCTTAAACTGGGGTCCTGGAAAAGGCCATCAGAAACTAGTGGTTCAGAGAAAGGAGCACATGGATATTCAGCCACCATGGCTATCACTGTTGCAAAGGCATTAAATACAGATATAGCCCAAATGGGAACAAGTGACCCCTACCTACAGCAAATAAAACAAGCCTCCTATCGGAACTCTATCTGCTGATGTATAAAAAGGTAGCTGTCGTATGCAGTAACACTAGTAGGGCCATCCTATGGTAACAGACAAATAGCTCAGACAGTCACCATCCACAACATAAGAAATGTGCTGGCTAAGTTACTGGCACATACAATGGGACAGAAACAGTTCACTCAGGAAATGACAGAGTAAACACAATGACCCTGTTTTTAAATGAAGGAAAGCCTCTAGGGCCCCTTCTGACAGCATATTCTGAACCTGTCCCAAGAACTTTGTTGAACTAGTCTTTTAATGCAATCCATTTTGGAGGATGGTCCATGAGCTCCAACTGACCATGTCTAAAATTCTTTGATCATGGGTGATGACACTCCAACCAAGGGTGAAGTCAAAAGTACAGTTTTGTACCTATCATAAATGTAGATGTTCGAGTGTAGACACTGCTGCAGTCATTACACTTGGGTTATCCTGCCGTCAGGTGGTCCCGCAGTCGGCCAGAGTTCCAAAGTCTTGGTCTGGCGTCGGTTGCTGTCGCCTCCTCCCTGACGTCAATGCGACAGGGGTATATAAGATGCAGCCGACGCCTTTTTCTTCAGTTTTTCTTGCCGCAGATGTCAGGTGCCTCTAAATATGTAGGCAATTCCAATTGCTAATAAAACATACATAAGAAAAGCAAAAAACAACTTACAGCTACCAGCAAATACTCCCCATAGGTAGCAAGGGCAGAAGACATAGGTACATACCAGCCAGTAAGAGGGGAAGGAGGGAGGGTAACCTGGACTGCAGCATTGTCTACACTTGAACATCTACATTTATGGTAGGTACAAAACTGTACTATGTTCATCGTGTTACACTGCTGCAGTCATTACACTTGGGTAGAATCCCAAAGCTGAGGAAGGGTGGCTGGTCCTATAAGGCATTAGGGGTAGCTATAAGGCCCTGGAGCACTGCAGTGGTGAAGCCAGCTCTGGATTTAGAGTATAGAGGCAGATGGTAATGCTTGGTGAAGGTGTGTACAGAACTCCAAGTTGCTACTTCCAAAATATCCTTGGTAGGTACTCCCCCGAAGTAAGCAGTTGAAGTCACTGTAGCCCTGGTGGAGTGAGATTTAATGCTGCTAGGTACAGGTTTTCCATGGTATGTGTAGCAGAAACGTATACAATGTCCTATCCATTTTGAAATAGTCTGTTTTGAAATGGCTTTTCCCTGTGCTCCTGCAGCATATGCTACCAATAATTGCTCAGATTTTCTGAAAGCTTTGGTTTTGTCCAAGTAGAAGCGTAACTGCCTGTGAATGTCCAAAGAGTGCAGTAGTCTCTACCCTTTATTCTGTGGTTTAGGATAAAAAGTTGGCAGGTGAATAGTTTGGTTTAGAGCCACACTGGATACCACCTTTGGCATAAAAGTAGGGTTAGTTCATAAAGACACCCTTGTCCTGGTGGAAAATGAGGAAAGGTTCCACTGCCATTAGTGCCTGTAATTCTAAAACTCTTCGTGCTGTTGTTACTGCCAGAAGCAGAGCAGTTTTCCAAGAGATATATTTTAATTCGGCTGTGTTGGCTGGCTCAAAAGGAGGTAAAGATAGTTTCTCCAAAACAAAGTTGAGGTCCCAAGTTGGAGTAGGTGCTCTACGGGGCGGTCTTATGCTTTTAGCTCCTCTGAGGTACTGTTTTAACAGAGGATTAGAGAAAATTGGTGGATCCGTGTTGTAATGAGCTGAGATGGCAGAAGCGTGGATCTTGGATGAGACGGAGAGTCCTTTGTCCAGCATCTCAGTTTATTGTAGTATCGGAGGAATGTTTGGGACAAGAGGGTCAAGGCTGTGAGCTTGGTTCCAGGCACAGAATCTCTTCGATTTATCCGAATAGGCTTTCCTGGTACTAGGCCTTCTGGCCTCCAGAATGACATCCATAACAGCTTTGGAGAGAGGCATTGCTTGCTTGACTAAGGAATCTTCCATGCAGCTAGGTTTAAGGTCTTTAGCTGGCTGTGTAGTGTTTGTTTGTTGTGCTGAGTCAGCAGATGTGGGATTTGAGGCAAAATCCAGGGTGGTTCTTGTGCTAAGCTCCTTAAGACTGGGTACCAGTGCTGGTGTGGCCAGTCTGGTGCAATCAGGATCATCTTTGGCTCTTCCTGCCTGGCTTTTCAGAGTACCTTTGGCAGGAGCGGTAGTGGTGGGAAAGCGTATACTTGTAGGTTCTCCCAGCTGAATGAGAGGGCATCCACTTTTCATGCTTGTGGATTGTAACTTCTTGTGCAGAATTTTTGTAGCGGACAGTTTATTGGGGATGCAAACAGATCTATGTCCGGGCTCCACCATTTCTGTGTTATTCTGAATATTTGTGGATTCAACTCACATTCGTGGGAATCCATGATGTTTCCTGCTTAAGTCTGCCGGTGTGTTTTTCTCTCCTGGCAGGAATTGCGCTTGCAGATTAACTTGAAGGTTTATAGATGTGTTCCATAAGGTCATAGCTTGTCTGCATAGGGGGTAGGAGTGAGTGTCCCCTTGCTTGTTTATGTACCACATAACTGTGGTGTTGTCTGTCTTTAGTAGTAGTTGTCCTGGATGCAGCAGGTCCTTGAAAGTTATAAGCACATTTTGTACAGCTAGCATCTCTTTTTGATTGATGTGAAGATGCCTTTGTTCTGCGGTCCACGTGCCCTGAATACATTTGCCTGCCATGTGTGCTCCCCAGGCGTAATCCGATGCATCTGTTGTCAGTGTTTGCCTGGCTGTGTAAAAGGCTGTCCCTTGTTGAGGTGACAAGCTTGAGCCCATCACTGAAACTCCTGTTGAAGGCAAGGGATTAGTGGTACAACTGTTTCCAAACTTTGACAGTGTTGAGACCATACATTCTTTAGGTATCATTGTAGTTTCCTCATATGCAGTCTGGCATATGGAATTAGTAGTATGCAGGATGCCATGTAACCCAAAGCCTGCAGAATTTTTCTTGCAGGGAGCTGGGTCTTTGTTGCCATCAGTTGAACGTATTGTCAGTTGTCCTTATTTGTCTGGCATGAGATAAGCCATCGTTGTGTTCAAGCTGGCACCCAGGAATATAATCTCTTGTGAGGGCACTAGTTTTGATTTCTTTTTGTTTACTTTGTACCCCAGACAACGTAACTTTTTTACAAACGCCAGATGCCTTAGAAGAATGTCCTTGCTCTCTGCTTGAATCAGGCAGTCGTCCAGGTATGGATAAATATGAATTCCTTTCTGTCTGCAAAATGCAATTACTGGGTGCCAGCCACTTTGTGAAGACCCTGGGCGCAGTAGATAAGCCAAAGGGCAGTGCAGAGAATTGGTAGTGCATTGAATCAGCTATGAATCTGAGGTATCTTCTGCAGCTTTGTCTGACAGGGATATGCAGGTATGCCTCTGAGGTCCAAAGTCACGAGCCAAGCTTTCTTGCCCAGCATGGGAAGAAGCTGCTGTAATGTCAACATTTTGAATTTCGGAACATCCAGGTAAGTGTTTAGAGATGAAAGATCCAGAATGGGCCTCCAGGCTTTGTCCTTTCTGGGTACCAGAAAGAGTCTTGAGTAAAATCCTTGTCCTTGCTCCTGTGATGGTACCTTTTGAATAGCTCTCATATCCATGAGTGGTGTAATTTGTTTTTGAGCCTCTGCCCATTGATTTGGTGGCAGATTTGGCATTCCTTTTAACCTTGGCAGAGTGTGAAAGTGGAACCTGTACCCTTGAAATACAATGTTGAGAACCCATTTGTCTTTGGTGATCATTTGCCAATTGTGGTAGAAGAGTGCCAGTTTTCCTCCCAAGGGGGCTGCCAAGAAGGATTTGTTTGGCAGCTGTAGTGGGAAGTCATTGGAGCTGCTTTTTATATGGTTGGGGCCTGTCTTCCCCTTCTTTCTGGCCTGATGCAACCCATTGCCGAGGCCCGTAAGTTGTGTTGACCTCTACCTCTTGGACGTCTGTATCTTCCCCTTTGAGGTCTGTCTGTAATTGGAAAGGACCAATTCTTAGTTGGCCAGTTTCTGCTAAATCTAGGAGGCTGAACCTGTAAGAAATCCTTCACCGTTTGCATAGATTTTGCCTTATCCTCCATTGTCTTTAATACCTCTTCCGCCTTAACTCCAAATAACACGTCCTGCTGCAAAGGTGCATCCAATAATTTTGCTTTAACATGATCTGGTAATGTACGTTCTTTTAACCAAGCATGTCTTCTAATGACAGAGCCTGTAACTGCTGCTCTGCAGGAGGCCTCTAGAGAATCAAAACCACATTGCAAAGTATGTTTTCCCACTTGTTCAGCTGCATCCAATAAATCCTGCATTTCTTTAAAATTAGAAGGATCTGATTCTGGAAGCATTTTTTGTTTTAACTGAGACAGTAAAAATTGCTGATATTTTAGCATGTGTAACTGGAACTTTAAGGCTCTCATTGCTAAAGTTGCAGACGTATAAACTTTCTTTCCCCATCTGTCTAATGCTCTGGAATCTCTGTCAAAGGGAACTGGATTATTGGCTGATGAGGCCTTAAATCCTTTGGGTCCCTGAGAAATAGTTTCAGGGTCAGCTACAGGGCTTTTATACAGAAATTTATGTAAGTCAGGGACTCTGTAGTACCTGTCAGGTTTGACAGGGGCTGGAGGTAAGGAATCAGAATTTAAGCTGGATTCAGTATACACATCACCCACAATATCTAACAATGGCGGAAAGCAAGGGGTCTGTGTTGAGGTAATAAAAGGAAGTCTCTGAGCCTTTTCTTGGATTCTGAGTAATCCTGGCCTTCTCAGTGGAAATGCTCCATCATGGTATGTAGGGTTTCCCCAAAGGAGTAGTCCTTAGGCAGTGAGGCTGATGGAATTGATTCCTCAGCATCAGAATCCTCATAAGGGGGTAAAGTGTATCCTAGGTCTGAGGATAAATCAGAAGAGATGGACACCTGGTCGGAAGAGTCATAGTCTGCATCCTGTCGAGGCCTTTTATCAGAAGGGGGATGGGACCCCCTGATCAGAGTAATTAGGTCTTCGGACATTTTGAGCATTTGTTTCTTAGGCATGGAGGCCTGTCCTGGAGAATGCTTTATTTGTTTCTTTGACTTTAAAGGAGGCTTAGACTTAGCTGAGGGTTTAATGCTTAACTGAGTAGGTCTGAAGACACCCTCTGTAGCTGTGGGTTGCTCAGCTACTCTGGATCCCTCTGAAAGGTTAGTCTCAGTAGGCTGAAGAGCTTGTGCGTCCGAAGGCCCAGCCATCTCCACGTGGGAGTCAGAGGCGGCTTGTGGTTCTACAGAAGCGATAGTCAGGGTCTGCGAAGGCGCCTCGCTGAAAACCGGAGAACTGGTGACTGGCCTAGAAGAGGCTTCATCATCAGTTTTGGACCTCAGAGGCCTATCCTTGTCTTTGCGCTTTTTGTGTATTCCGGTCGTCGGAAGTTCCGACGGCATGGTATAATTGAATTTTCTACCAAAATAATGCCGGGCAAAATCAAACCGACTTTTAATAGTGCACTTGTTAAACCTAGCACAAAACCAACAACCAGTAACGTCGTGGTCAGGGCCTAGGCATGGGATACAATAGGAATGGAAATCCTTATGAGGTATTTGCTTCCCACAAGAAATACAGTTATTAACTTTTACTAACATCTGTCTGAGGCAAGAAAGTTTCCCCAATGGGGTACTTAGCTTTGTAGAAGACTTTGGTTCTGGATTCGGAATGAAAATCTCAGGAGACTGCCGACCGGCACTTGCGAACTGCTTTTGCTTCGGGCACTGCGCGGCAAGAAAGACTGAAGAAAATGGCGTTGGCTGCATCTTATATACCCCTGTCGCACGTCAAGGAGGAGGCGACAGCAACCGATGTCGGACCAAGACTTTGGAACTCTGGCTGACTGCGGGACCGCCTGACGGCAGGATAACCCAAGTGTAATGACTGCAGAAGTGTAACATGATGAACATCAGCTGTCTCCTCAAAGGTAGTCCAAAACACATTCTGACTTGCAAGAATTGAGTCACTGGAGTCATCCTTCATGAAAGGCACATATATAATAGTGAGGACAGGATACTGTGATGCCAGGCAGCTTTTCTCAGAAAGGGAAAAAAATCATTCCTTTTTTGAGGCTGGCCAGGAATGGAAATGGAAGAGGATCACAAAGATGCTTCACATTAGTGGCGGTCTGTTTTAGCTTCAAAAGACCAACAAGATTCTTAGAAGCCTGACTGCTTAATACTTCACCCAAAGAAATGAGTATTAAAGATTATGTTTCAGAGTTCCCCTTAAAAGGCAACATTAGTGACACCATATTTTACAAGCACATACACAAGTCTGTGGATCTGGCCAAAGTGCAATCATGTTTAAACTAGAGTATGTTACACAGATGCTCATCTTAGAAGGCATAGTTAAGAGTTTGAATAAGGGTCCTCCTTGGGTGAAGACTCAGGGAGGGTAAGCAGGCTTTTCCAGCAAAATGATCCATAACACAGAATTGGAATTTAGGCAGTACTAACAAGAAGGTGAGAACCCTAAGCACCTATGCAGCAGAGGAATACACCCCTCCTGCCATACATATCCAGAATTCGACTATCGGGCAGCAAGGCAGCAGAAATGTAGTGGTCTCCAAGACCTATTCTGAAATAAAAGGTCACACACAGGTGTCTGCTCAAGGGTGCCAAGTGAGAGAGTCATTACATTTAGCCACAGGCCTGCAGAAGATTACTTGATTTATTGAGGTACAGAAGCAGATTCAGAGAGTTTCCATATTGTCAAAAGTGTCCATAGGATGAATGATCCCGCTTCCTCTGTCTTCTTACTCAGATATTCATTCTGATATTTCTGGTGGGAAAGAATAGGAAAGTACAGTTTTGTACCTACCATAAATGTAGATGTCCGAACTGGATAGCATCTGCAGTCATAACAACTGGGTTGTCCTGTCGTCAGGCAGCCCTTCAGTCGGCCGGATTCCAAAGTCCGGGTCCGGCTTCGGCTGATGTCGCACTTCACCCGACGTCATCTCTGTTAGTCTTCGGGTATAAAAGCATCAGCCGACGCCATTTTCCTCAGTGTTTCTTGCCCCAGATGCCAGTAGCCCTCTTGAAGGCTAAAATTTGGATAGATGCCAATGTTTCCAAAAGATAGAGGTAAACACAAAAATAAGCATGTATGTACATATATACAAACAAATACACCATAAAAGACTCCCCCCCACCAGCTAGCTATTAGGAGGGTAAACACCCTAGGAGTACCACAGAGGGGAAGGAGGGAGGCTAATCCTGACTGCAGATGCTATCCAGTTCGGACATCTACATTTATGGTAGGTACAAAACTGTACTATGTCCTTCATGGATGCATCTGCAGTCATAACAACTGGGTAGAATACCATAGCCAACTAGGGAGGAGGATAAAAGTAGATTATGGTGTGTTTAGGATCCCTTGCAGTACAGCAGTGGCAAACCCTGCTCGGGATCTGGAATATAGAGGCAAATTATAATGCTTGGCAAATGTATGCACGGAGGTCCAAGTAGCCGCCTCAATAATGTCTTTGGTTGCCACTCCTCGTAAGAAGGCTGTGGTAGTGGCTGTTGCCCTTGTAGAATGAGGTCTTATGTTCTGTGGAATTGGTTTTCCATGGAAGGAGTAACAGAATCGTATGCAATTTCCTATCCATTTGGAGATTGCCTGTTTGGAAATAGCTTTTCCTTCCCTTCCTGTTGCATAGGCTACAAAAAGTTGGTCAGTCTTTCTGCTATTCTTTGTTCTGTCCAAGTAGTAGCGTAGCTGTCTATGTACATCCAAGGTATGCAGTATTCTTTCCCCTCTGTTTTGTGGGTTGGGAAAGAAGGTAGGTAGGTGGATTGCCTGGTTTAAAGACACTCTGGATACCACCTT
Source organism: Protopterus annectens (assembly GCF_019279795.1). Taxonomy (NCBI): domain Eukaryota; kingdom Metazoa; phylum Chordata; order Ceratodontiformes; family Protopteridae; genus Protopterus; species Protopterus annectens. Next base: position 672,096,700 of record NC_056743.1, read on the forward strand.
AGGCATAAATGTAGGATTAGTCCTCATGGACACTCTATCTTGGTGGAAGATTAGGAAGGGTTGCACTGCCATTAAGGCCTGTAGTTCTGAAACCCTCCTTGCTGAAGTAATTGCCAGTAGGAAAGCAGTTTTCCATGACAGGTGTTGTAGGTCTGCTGTTGCTGCTGGTTCAAAGGGTGATAGTGTCAACTTTTCTAGCACAAAGTTTAAGTCCCAAGCTGGTAATGGTGGTTTCCTTGGAGGTTTTACATTCTTGATTCCTCTGAGGAACTGCCTGAGCAAAGGGTGCGAAAAAACAGGTGGATCAAAGCTGTATTCTGCTGAAATAGCTGATGCATGTATCTTGATGGAGGAGCAGGACAGGCCTGAATGAAGAAGTTCGGCCAGATACTCCAGAATGTTAGGCATATCTATGTTTGACACATCTTTTCCTCTTTCCGTACTCCAAATGACAAACCTTTTCCATTTTCCAGCATAGTTCCTTCTTGTTGAAGGTCTGCGTGCTTCAAGAATAATGTCTTTAACTCTTTGGGAAAGTTCTGGATTAGCTGCTGCTATGTGATGTTCCATGCAGTCAGTTGCAACGTTTTTAGGTTTGGATGTAGGATGCTGTAGTTGTTCTGAGTTAACATCAAAGGCATCAGGGGTATTGGCCACATATTGTTCCGAGACATGCTCTTCAGCAGTGGGTACCAGTGTTGTCTTGGCCAGTTTGGAGCTATCAGGATTATCCTTGGACGTTCTTCCTTGATTTTTAGTAGTACTTTGTGTATCAAGGGAAGAGGTGGGAATGCATATGCTGTTAGGCCTTTCCAGCTGAAGGAGAGCGAATCCACTTTCCATGCTAGTGGGTGGAATGTCCTTGTGCAGAACTTTTTGAGCTGGTGATTGAGAGGTGATGCGAATAGATCTATCTGAGGCATTCCCCATTTCTTTGAGATGGTCTTGAAGATGTCCGGGTGCAGCTTCCATTCGTGGGCATCCGATGTGGTTCTGCTTAATATGTCTGCTAGAGTATTTTCTTTTCCCGGTACAAATATTGCCTGTAACTGGATGTTGTAGCTGAGTGCCAGGGTCCACAGCTCCAAAGTCATTCTGCATAGGGGTATGAATGAGTGCCTCCCTGTTTGTTGATGTACCACATGACTGTGGTGTTGTCTGTCCTTATCATCAACTGGCCCTCTTGGAGAAATGGTTTGAACTTTTGGATTGCCAGTTTTACTGCCAGCATTTCTTTTAGGTTGATGTGCAGGTGAAGTTGATCCTGTGTCCACAATCCTTGCACGCATTTGTCCAGCATGTGGGCCCCCATCCTAGGTCTGAAGCGCCTGTTGTGATGGTCTGGCTTGCTTGACATCTGCGAAAGGGTAGGCCTGGGTTTGACTGACATGCCTGAGCCCACCATAGGAACTCCTGCTTTAAGCATGGAATTAGTGGGATTTCTGTTTCTAGGCTGTGTCTGTGTTGGGACCATAAATTCTTTAGGTACCACTGTAGTTTTCTCATATGTAGTCTGGCAAATGGGACCAAGATTATGCATGATGCCATGAAGCCCAAGGCCTGCAGTACTTTTCTTGCTGTTAACTTGTTCAGTTTTGTTAGTGCCAAGAAGTAAAGAGGGAGTTCTTTTGTTTTTCTGTAGTCAGGAATGCCATTTGTTTTACTGTGTCCAATTCCACCCAAGAATGTCCTTGTTTGGGATGGTATCAGCCTTGACTTTTGTAAATTGACTGTGTATCCCAGTGCTTGTAGCAAGTAAATGACCCTTTGTAAATCTGTTGTCAGCTTGCTTTTGTTGTCCCCTTGTAGCAGGCAGTCGTCCAGGTATGGGTAAATTTGAATTCCTGTAGTCTGCAATGGGCGATTACTGATGCCAGGCATTTTGTGAATACTCTGGGCACAGTAGATAAGCCAAAGGGCAATGCTGAGAATTGATAGTGCTCTGATCCTGCAAGAAATCTGAGGTATCTTCTGCAGATTGGTCGAATGGGGACGTGCAGGTATGCCTCCTTGAGATCTAGAGTTACCAGCCAAGACTCCTTGCCCAGCATGGGAAGAAGTTGCTGTAGGGTCAGCATTTTGAATTTTGGGACAATGATGTATGTATTTAAGGTGGACAGGTCGAGAATTGGTCTCCAACTTTTTTCCTTTCTTAGAACTAGGAATAGTCTGGAGTAGAACCCCTTTCCTTGCTCTGCTGTTGGCACTCTTTCCACAGCTCTCATGTTTGCTAACTCCATTATCTGTTGTAGTGCCTCTGTTTTTTGATTTGGAGGTAGATTTGGCATTCCTCTTTGACTGGTAAAGTGTGGAAGTGAAACCGTAACCTTGATCTATGGTTTGTAAAATCCACTTGTCTCTTGTTATGTAGTGCCAGTTCTTTGAAAATAAGGTTAACTTTCCACCTAGAGGAGCTGCTATTTGTTCCCTGGTAGGCGGATTTAGGGTTAAGTCACTGTGGTTGTGCTGATGTAGTGGCAGTGGTTGTGTCTGTGCCTCTGTTGTTACCTTGCCACTGTCGCCCTCTGTAGGCACCTCCTCTGGATTGGTTTCTGCCTCTGGAACGCCTATTCCTGCCCCTTTGAAATTTTGTGGAGTCAGGAAAGGACCAATTTTGGCAGGCCAGTTCCTGCTAAACCTTGGGGTTGAACCTGCAAGAAATCTTTAACCGCTTGAACAGATTTTGCCTTTTCTTCCATTTTCTTCATAACCTGCTGGGCAGGTGTACCAAACAAACTTGTCTTATCCATAGGAGCATCTAGCAACTTAGCTTTAACATGATCCGGTAAAGCTTGCTCCTTTAGCCATGCATGCCTTCTTATCACTGTGCCAGTCATGGCTGATCTAAATGAAGCCTCCAGTGCATCATAGCCACATTTTAAGGAATGGTTGCTAACCTGTTGTATGTTATTTACCATTTCTAATACATATTTCTTTTCAAGAGATTCATCAGTGGTTAGTTTTTTAGTTAACTGATCAAGCATAAACTCTTGGTATTGTATCATGTGAAACTGACAGTTTAAAGCTCTAGCTGAGAGAGTAGCTGAAGTGTAGACCTTTTACCCCATCTGTCTAATGACCTTGCTTCCCTTTCAGAAGGAATAGGGTTTTTAGCTATGGTCGCGCTACTGCCTTGGGACCCTGGGATATAGTTTCGGGTCTGCAAGTGGGGCCTTGTAAAGGTGGTGATGAGTATCTGGCACCCTGTAAAATCTGTCTGGTTTGGCAGGGGCTGGGGTAAAGAATCTGGAGCGGAGCAGACATCATTGAAAGCATCATCCACCACAGAGAGAACAGGAGGTATAGCTAAGGGCCTGTGCTGTGGGAGGTGCAGAAAGGTCCTAAGTCTTTTTCTGGAGTCTGAAAATCCTGTTGCTGCCATTGGAACTGCTCTCGCATGGCATGTAAGGTTTCCCCAAAGGAGAATTCTTCTGGTGGGGAAGCAGCTGGAATGGATTCTTCAGCATCAGAATCTTCAAAATTGGAGAAAGGAGCCTCTGGCTGGTCCGTTATGTCTGATTCGTCAGCAGAATCATCAGAGGACACTGGCTCAGGGGCTCTGCCCTAGGTCTCTTCTCTGGGGCTGAGAGGCCCTGTCTGGGTGAGATTGAGATCCTCTAATTAATGAAATTAAATCTTCTGCCAAAGTAAGCATTTGAGAACTAGAAGAGGGCCTGGTTGTGGGGGTTTAACAGGCACTGTCTTAGTAGTCTTGGCTGCTTTAGCCCTGGCGAAGGCCTTAATGGACATGGCTGCTGGAGGCCTAGCAGCACCACGTGCTGGGGTAGAGACATCCAAGGGAATGGTGTCTGATAAGTCAGTGGCAACCACCGTAGTGGATAAAATTTCTGAGGCCGATTCAAGAGTGGTAGCAGGGGCCTCAGTTGTAGAGATAGGTTCAGCTGTACTTTGATCAGTTTTCTCGGTTTCGCCCGAAACCGAGACACTCGCGGTTTGCTTAACCATGGTTTCGCCGAAACCGCGGACCGCGAGTGTCGGTCTTTATCTTTGCGTTTTTTGGCGGATTGGGTAGTCGGAGGATCCGACGGCATAATGTACGCAAAATCAGAACCGAAAAACTGTTCTGCAAACTCCGACCGACGCCTAAGCGTTCATCGGTTGAAAGAAGCACAGGCCGAACAGGCTGCTACGTCGTGGGCTGGGCCTAAACAAGGCAGACAATAAGAGTGGAAATCTTTATGAGGTATTTGTTTCCCACAGGTTAAACAATTATTAACTTTTTCTGACATCGGCTGAGGCAAGAAAGAGTCCCCAACGGGGTACTTAGCTTTAGAAGTCTTCGATAGAAGTAATCTCTGGATCCGACCGACCGGCACTTGCGAACAGCTTCTGCTTCGGGCGCCACGCGGCAAGAAAGACTGAGGAAAATGGCGTCGGCTGATGCTTTTATACCCGAAGACCAACAGAGATGACGTCGGGTGAAGTGCGACATCAGCCGAAGCCGGACCCGGACTTTGGAATCCGGCCGACTGAAGGGCTGCCTGACGACAGGACAACCCAGTTGTTATGACTGCAGATGCATCCATGAAGGACATCTTGAGGCCATTCCATTTTGGATACTGTAAGCCTTAAGGTCTGTGTAAATGAGGGGATCATCTGGGGGAAATGTAAGTGGCAGTAAGAATTCACTCTTCCTGAATATCTCATAGGGAATAGACTCCGCATTCTCTGACTCATCACATAAAACAGACAGGGAGGTAGAGATTTTCATAATGCACAGTTTCAGCACAAGTTCATACATTAATAAGGTAATGACTTATGTAATAGGTGTTGGTAAATGGGAAGTTTGCAGGCAAGTGTCCATTGTAGGAGAGGCATAACAGTAAGCATGTACCAGGCCTGGCGCATGCAACAGGTTACAGTCCATAAGGATACACTCCTGCACCCATGACAAGCCTCCACTGAACATCTGCTGGATGTTCACACCCTAAGTCACAAAAGCCCTTTTGTAAGATAACAACATTCTCCCAACCAGGGTTGACAGACCCTAATGAAAAGCCCTGGCAGGTGAAGCACAGCCTCAAGTACCCCTGACCTGGGTTCAATTGATTCAAAGGGCTGTTCTCAGGGATCAAGTCAGTCAGATTCAAGTTCAAGTGAACCAGCTGGGAAGCCTGGTTACCGCATCCATCCTGAAAACCCCCAAGTCATTGTCTGAAGGTTATGTTTCTTAACAAGATTAGTCATCTGTTGAAACAAAGGACTTGTATCAAGTCTGAGCTCTCTCTAGCAAAGGAAATATGATCACAACCTACCCATCAAACTTTGGTCCCAGTAGTGAGGCACCATCTCAGGCCACAGACAATATGGTGGACCTTCCTGAAAAATCTTGCTTGCACAGATTTTAACTACTGCCATCTCCCTAGCGGTAAGCCAGGTATGGAACACCTCTCTTCAATATCGCTGTGAGGCAGAGTAGAACGCATGATGCCTATGGTAAAGAGTTTTAATAGGAGTCGCGAGTAGCAATTTGACAGCCGCAAAAAGACATTGTGTAGATATATCTAAGCATCAAATGCAGAACCTTCACTGATAAAGACATGAATAGAGATTCAGTCTGTGTATGCTAACGAAAAAAATAAATGGAAGGCTCAGGAGCAAAGCACACTTAAAGCTACAGCATGACATCACAACATGTGCAGGCAGTGAGCACGTGCATTCATAGTCATGGGAATCTCCTGATGTTGAATAATGTCAGAAGTTCAGGATAAACCCAACTCAAGGCCAATCAATTAAAATGTCACCTGATGCTGGGTCAGACTACTTTGGAACCAGTACCAGAAAAAAAACTGGAATTGGAGTAATGTACAGTTGCACAAATCCTACTTGCCTGTAAGCATTGATACTCTAATTCCTCACAGTCTCAGTGGTAATTTGAGATAATCTGCCAAGGTAACCCAGTACTGGCCAGCTAATCTGCCTTTTCTTTCTTGACAGCTGATTGGCTGAGCATATACTGCGAGGGAAGCCTACAGCTGTCACAGGGAGTGGCTGCTTAGGTTTTTCCCTTCCAAAATGGAGTAGAGAAAAGAACATGAAGCCAGAATTATCTAACAAGAGTAAATCTGCATGCAATCAAACCAGCATATAAAAAACCAAATCCAACAACAAAGAGGTTGAAACTCACCTCATCTATGTAAAATATGGGGGATGGAGGGTGGGTGCTGCCACTGAGGCAGTGAGGAATTTGAACATTTACTGCTACAAGTAGGACTTGTGCAACTGTACTATGTTTTTTTTTTAATTCCCAATGCCTCAGTGGCATTTTGTGTAGATTCCCAAAGCTTACCCTACCCTGGGAGGTAGAAAGATAAGGATCTAGGAACCCCTGGAGAAAGTACAGTAGGGTACACTTACCATGAATGTAGATGTTCAAGTGTATTCACTGTTGCAGTCATCACATTTGGGTTATCTGCTTGCAGTAGCCCTCAGTCGGCCTGATTATCAAAGTCTTGGGTCCTGCGTCGGTTGCTGTCTCATCTTCCGTGACGTCAGGTAGTCAGGGGTATAAAGCATGCAGCAGATGCCATTACATCAGTTTTCTTACCCCAGATGTCAGGTGCCCCCCTAATAAGAAGCAATTATATATATATATATATATATATATATATGTATATATATATATGTGTGTGTATATATATATATATATATATATATATATATATATATATATATATATATATGTGTATATATATATATATATATATATCTATATATCTATATATATGTGTGTGTGTATGTGTATATATGTGTGTGTATGTGTATATATATATATATATATATATATATATATATATATATATATATATATATATATATATAGATGCAAGGTTATACCTCCAACAAAAAAGCAAATACACCAAAAAGCTTTTAAGCATCGTAAAGGAGAAAGTACAGTTTTGTACCTACCATAAATGTAGATGTTCGAGTGCTAATACAGCTGCAGTAATCACAGATGGGTTCTCTGCCGTCAGCCGGGTCCTCGGTCGGCCGAATTCCAAAGTCTAGGTCCGGCGTCGGTTGTTGTCGCTTCCTTTCCTGACGTCAGTGCGACAGGGGTATATAAGACATAGCCGACCCCATTTTCTTCAGTCTTTCTTGCCCCAAATGTCAGGTACCCCCAGAAGGAAGGCAATACATAAATTATATATATATAATCATGCAATGCAATATAATAAAAAATCAGTAGTTGCAAGCAAATACACCATAGAAGGATAACCCAATCAGGTTGTATGAGGAGGTGTTAGCCACTAGGCCTTTACCAAGAGGGGAAGGAGGGAGGGAAATGTACCAAAAGCTGTATTAGCACTCGAACATCTACATTTATGGTAGGTACAAAACTGTACTATGTTCATCGTGCATACAGCTGCAGTAATCACAGATGGGTAGAATCCCAAAGCTACGCACAGGGTGGTAGGCACTAGGTGGAACTGGGAGGAGCCAGAATGCCCTGCAACACAGCAGTGGCAAAGCCTGTTCTAGTTTTGGAGTATAAAGGCAGGTGGTAGTGTTTTGTGAAGGTATGCACAGAACTCCAAGTGGCTGCCTCCAAAATATCTTTGGTAGGGACTCCTCTGAGGAAGGCTGTAGAGGTAGCTGTGACCCTTGTGGAGTGGGATCTGATGCCTGTAGGAACAGATTTGCCATGAAAGGAGTAACAAAACCGTATGCAGTGGCTTATCCATTTTGAAATGGTCTGTTTGGAAATTGGCTTCCCTTGAGCTCCTACAGCATAGGACACAAAGAGTTGTTCTGATTTCCTGAAAGGCTTTGTTCTGTCCAAATAGTAACGTAGCTGTCTAAGGAATGTAGCAGCCTTTCCCCTTTGTTTTGAGGATTGGGGTAAAAGGTAGGTAAGTGTATGGCCTGATTTAAAGCTACCCTGGATACTACCTTAGGCATAAATGACGGGTTGGTTCGTAGGGAAACCCTGTCCTGATGGAAGATGAGAAAGGGCTGCACAGCCATGAGGGCTTGTAGTTCCGAAACCCTACGAGCTGAGGTAATGGCCAGAAGGAAAGCTGTTTTCCAGGACAAATATTGCAAATCTGTTGAAGCAGCTGGTTCAAAGGGAGGCAATGTTAATTTTTCTAGAATTAAATTAAGATCCCAGGCTGGTATTGGTTGTTTCCTTGGAGGTCTTATATTCTTAGCCCCTCTGAGGAACTGTCTTAAGAGTGGGTGAGAGAATAAGGGTGAATCAGTGTATTCTGCAGAAATGGCTGAGGCATGAATTTTGATGGAGGAAAATGAAAGTCCACTGTTCAACAGCTCAGCTAGATACTGTAATATCTGAGGCAAATTCAGTTTTCTAGGATCCTGGCCTTTTTTCTCATTCCAAGCGCAAAACCGTTTCCATTTTGCGGAGTAAGCCTTTCTAGTAGATGGCCTTCTGGCCTCCAAAATGACATCCTGCACCTCTTTGGAGAGTAGGGTCTGTTGTGGTGTTAAGGAATTTTCCATGCAGCCAGATTGAGTGTTTTCAGCTGACTGTGAAGAGTTTTGTAGCTGTGCTGAGTCAGTAGAAGAGGCATTAGAGGTAGGGTCCAGGGAGGAGTATGTGTTAGGCTCCTCAGGAGTGGGTACCAGTGTTGTCTTGGCCAGTCTGGAGCAATCAGTATCATCTTCGGTCTGTCTGCTCTTGCTTTCAAGAGCACCTTGGGCAGAAGAGGCAAAGGTGGGAAGGCGTAAACTGTCCATGCTGCCCAACTGAAAGAAAGGGCGTCCACTCTCCAGGCCTTTAGATGGAAGGTCCTTGAGCAGAACTTTGTCAATTGATTGTGGGAGGCGAAGAGACCTATGTCTGGCCTTCCCCACGCTTGGATTATCTTTGTAAACACTTCAGGATGCAACTTCCATTAGTGTGGGTCTGTCATATTTCTGCTTAGATTGTCTGCCAGTGTGTTTTCCAATCCTGGCAGGTACTGTGCTTGAAGTTCGATTTGCCATTCCAGAGCTAAGTTCCAAAGTGACATGGCTAGTCTGCACAGGGGGTATGAATGTGTTCCTCCTTGTTTGTTTATGTACCACATTACTGTGGTGTTGTCTGTTCTTATCAATAATTGCCCTGGATGCAGGAGGTCCTTGAAAGCTGTAACTGCATTTATCACTGCTAGCATTTCTTTTTGATTGATGTGAAGGTGCTTTTCCTTTTGGGACCATTTGCCCTGAATGCACCTGTCTGTCATGTGTGCCCCCCAGGCGTAGTCTGAGGCATCTGTTGTGATGACTTGATTTGCTTGAGGCTTGCAGAATGGAAGACCTGTGTTTGTTTGGCATGCTTGGGCCCACCATAGAAATTCCTTTTGCAAACATGGGATTATTGGTATTATTGTTTCCAAACTGTGGCTGTGTTGAGACCATAGGTTTTTTAGGTACCATTGAAGTTTCCTCATATGCAACTTTGCACATGGGATTAAAAGAATGCAAGATGCCATGAAGCCCAGAGCCTGCAGGATTTTCCTTGCAGTGAGCCTGGTACAATTTGCTAGTATTTTGAAGTACTGAGTTAGTTGCCCCTGTTTTTCTGGCGTAAGATAGGCCATCTGGGTGTTTGTGTCCAAGTTGGCACCCAGGAAAGTTATTTTCTGAGATGGTGTTAGCCTGGATTTCTCTTTGTTGACTGTTTATCCCAGAGAATTCAATAACCGTGTTACATAAGCCAGATGTTCCAGAAGTGTGTTTGCTGTCCACTTGGATCAGGCAGTCGTCCAAATAAGGGTAAATTTGTATCCCTTGAAGTCTGCAGTAGGCAATTACTGATGCCAGGCATTTTGTGAATACTCTGGGCGCAGTAGATAAGCCAAAGGGCAATGCAGAGAATTGATAGTGGATTGAACCTGCAAGAAATCTGAGGTATCTTCTGCAGCTTTGTCTGACTGGGACATGCAGGTATGCCTCCTTGAGGTCCAATGTTACCAGCCAAAACTCCTTGCCCAGCATGGGAAGAAGCTGCTGCAATGTGAGCATCCTGAATTTTGGTACGAGCAGAAATGTGTTTAGGATGGATAAGTCCAAAATGGGTCTCCAGTCGGTTCCTTTCCTTGGTACCAGAAATAGTCTGGAATAAAAACCTTGACCTTGTTCGTGAGTAGGTACCTCTTGAATAGCTTTCATGTCCATGAGCTTTGAAATTTGTATTTGAGCCTCTGCCCTTTGATTGTGTGGCAGGTTCGGCATGCCTCTCATTTTTGGAAGAGTGAAAATGAAATCTGTAGCCTCTGTTTATAATGTCCAGGATCCATTTGTCTGTTGTGATAATATGCCAATTTCTTGTAAATAATGCCAGCTTTCCTCCCAAGGGTGCTGCCAGCTGAGACTTGCTTGGCATGAAAAGGGGAAGTCATTGGGTTTGTTTCCTGTATTGTTGTGCACTGTCTTCGCCACCTCTTGGTGCTGGAGTTTGCCATTGTCTGCCTCTATATGATCCTTGAGATTGTCCTCTGCCCCTTGTGCGCCTGTATCTACCTCTTTGGGGCTTGTCCGTGGCTGGAAAGGACCAGTTTTTTGAAGGCCAATTTCTGCTAAAACGTGGTGGTTGAACCTGTAGAAAAGCTTTGACAGTTTGCATAGATTTAGCTTTTTCTTCCATTTTCCGTAGTATCTCCTCAGCATTAGTACCAAATAGTACATCCTTTTGCAAAGGAGCATCTAGTAGTTTAGCTTTAACATGATCAGGCAAGGTTTGTTCCCTAAGCCAGGCATGTCTACGAATGACTGATCCTGTAACAGCAGCTCTACTTGAGGCCTCTAGGGCATCATAGCCACATTGTAAGGTGCGTTTACCCACTTGTTCTGCACTATGCATCATATCCTGCAACTCCTTCAAATCTGGTTGTTCAGGTTGTGACATTTTATTTCTTAATTGTGATAACAGAAACTGCTGATATTTAAGCATATGGAACTGACAATTTAAGGCCCTCATGGCTAGGGTGGCCGAGGTATATACCTTTTATCCCCACCTTTCTAAGGATCTGGACTCTCTTTCGGAAGGTAGTGGATTCTTAGCAGTAGAGGCCTTCATTCCCTTGGGGCCTTGAGAAATGGTTTCAGGGTCAGCATTATGGCTTTTGTAAAGAAATTGGTGAGAGTTAGGAACTCTGTAGTACCTATCAGGCTTGACTGGGGCAGGAGGCAGGGAATCCGGATTAAGGCAAGCCTCTGAGTAAACATCATCAAGTATGTCCAAGACAGGAGGTATCGCCAGAGGTCTGTGCTGAGGTAGCAAAAGAAATTCCCCAAGTCTTTTCTTGGAATCAGAAAAGTCTTGGCCTTCCCAATGGAAGTGTTCCCTCAAGGTATGCAAGGTTTCCCCAAAAGAAAAATCCTCTGGGGGAGATACAGAAGGAATGGACTGCTCTGCATCAGAATCTTCAAAAGGGGAGTACGAGTGTTCCTCTTCATCAGAATGTTCTGAAATAATAGAGCCCTGGTCAGAAGAGGGAGAATCTTCATCCACTCTGGGTCTCTTGTCCGGAGGGGGTTGGGAACCCCTGATAAGAGTAATTAAATCCTCAGCCATTTTTAGCATCTGCTTTTTAGGCATGGGGCCTGGAGATGGGCACTGTGCAACAGGCCTCTTGGGATGCATGGCTGATTTGGACTTAGTAAAGGCCTTTATGGAAAAGGAAGATGAGGGTCTAAAGACACCATGGGTGGAAGTGGACCTGTCCACATTAGGAGGCTCAACACTCACAGTGGCTTCGGTAGCTGTAGTCTGGGTATGGGCAGAGGCACCTGCGGTCTCGGTTACAGAAGACACCGCCAAAGAAGTGTCGTCGGTAGTCAGGGGCTGCGTAGGTGCCTCGCTGAGAACCGGACCACATGTAGCTGGGTTTGGCGTGGTGTAGGTGGAGACCGCGGACCTCGCGTGTCGGTCTTTGTCCTTGCGTTTTTTGGACAAAACAGTAGTCGGAGTCTCCGACGACATTTTATAATCAAAAGCTTTACCAAAAAAGTGCTGGGCGAACTCCGCCCGACGCTTAATAGTGCGTTTATTAAAAGTAGCGCAAAAGCGACAGCACGAGACGTCGTGGTCTGGGCCTAAACAAGGTATGCAGAGGGAATGGAAATCCTTATGCGGTATTTGCTTCCCGCAAGAAATACAATTAACTTTGTCTGACATTGGTCTGAGGCAAGGAAAGTTTCCCCAACGGGGTACTTAGCTTTAAAGAAGACTTCGGATTCCAAATTTTTGTAATTTCAGGAGCTGGCCGACCAGCACTTGCGAACTGCTTCTGCTTCGGGCACCGCGCGGCAAAAAAGACTTAAGAAAATGGCGTCGGCTGTGTCTTATACACCCCTGTCGCACTGACGTCAGGAAAGTAAGCGACAACAACCGACGCCGGACCTAGACTTTGGAATTCGGCTGACCGAGGAACCGCCTGACGGCAGAGAACCCATCTGTGATTACTGCAGCTGTATGCACGATGAACATCAGAGATACAGCCAAAAAAGTCAGGGGGCTGGAGGGAGGGTAACCAGGACTGCAACAGTGAATACACTTGAACATCTAAATTTAGGATAAGTGTACACAACTGTACTATGTTCTTCACGTTTCACTGTTGCAGTCATCACATTTGGGTAGATTCCCAAAGCTAAGGATGGGAGGAGGAATTTAGATAGCATTAGGACCAGCTATAAATCCCTGCAAGACTGTAGTGGCGAAGCCAGCTCTGTATTTAGAGAAAATTGGAAAATGGTAATGCTTAGTGAAAATATGTACAGAACTCCAGGTAGCAGCTTCTAGTATCTCCCTGGTAGGGACATCTCTGAGAAAGGCTGTAGAGGTAGATGCAGCCCTGGTTGAATTAGGTCTAATCCACTGACGGATAGGTTTTCCATGTGCTTACAGCAGAAATTAATGCAATGGCCTATCCATTTAGAAATGGTTTGCTTTGAAATAGCTTTCCCCTCTGCCCCTGCAGCAAATGCCACCAGCAGTTGTTCAGACTTCCTTTGAGGTTTAGTCCTATCCAAGTAAAATCTAAGTTGTCTGTGCACATCTAAGGAGTGCAGTATCCATTCCCCTTTGTTCTGTGGATTAGAAAAGAAGGTTGGCAAATGAATGGCCTGATTAAGAGCCACACTGGATACTACCTTGGGCATGAAAGAGGGATTGGTCCTAAGGGACACCCCTAACCGCATGAAAGATTATGAAAGGCTCCATTGCCATAAGAGCCTGTAATTCAGATACCCTTCTTGCTGAAGTGATTGCTAAAAGGAAGGCTGTTTTCCAAGAAAGGAATTTTTTTAACTCTGCACTCGCAGCTGGCTCAAAAGGAGGAAGAGTGAGTTTTTCCAATACAAAGTTAAGGTCCCAGGCTGGAGTTGGGGCTCTCCTGGGTGGTCTTAAGTTTTTGGCCCCTCTGTGGAACTGCTTGAGCAGAGGATGAGAGAAGAGGGGTGGTTCTGTGTTGTAATGAGATGAAATGGCGGAGGCAAGAATTTTGATGGAGGAAAAAGAAAGGCCCTTGTGAAGCATCTCAGTTAAGTATTGAAGAATCTGAGGTAAATTGGGCACTGCTGTGCCCATCCCTTGAATTTGGTTCCAGGCACAGAATCTTTTCCATTTTTCAGCATAAGATTTTCTAGTACTAGGCCTCCTTGCCTCCAAAATGACATCCAACACTGGTTTACAGAGGGATGGTAACGGAGAGATTAGGTAATTAGCCAAGCTGCCAGGTTCAGGTTTTGAAGCTGAGGGTGCAGAATCTGGCCCTCCTGCTGGGACATCAGGACAGAGTTCTGAAGCAGGTGCCATGGAGCCAGCAGTGACACACTGCGCAAGAGGGGGAACCAGTGTTGGCGTGGCCAGTCAGTTGCAATCAGTATCATCTTTGGCTTGTCCGGTTTGATCTTTAGTAGTACTTTGGAGGAGAGGCAGAGGAAAGACAAACTGATAGATTTTTCAAGCTGAAGGACAGCATCCACTTTCCAAGCTTGTTTGTGGGGTGTCCTTGTGTAGAATTTGTCCAACTGGTAGTTCTGGGGGCAGGCAAACAGGTCTATATCTGGGCTCCCCCATTTGTTTATCAACATGTTGAAAGTCTTTGGTTCCAGTTTCCACTCTTGTGGGTGCATGGGATTTCTGCTTAATTCGTCTGCCAGTGTATTTAGTTTTCCTGGCAGGAATCGAGTCCGTAGATGCACTTGGTAGCTCAAGGCTGGTGTTCCACAGAGCCATGGCTAGTCTGCAGAGGGGGCATGAATGGGTACCCCCCCCCTGCTTATTTACCACATGACAGTGGTGTTGTCCGTCTTTACCATTAGTTGTCCTGGAAGAATGTGGTCCTTGAAGGCTGTCAGAGCATTCTGTACAGCTAACATTTCCTTTTGATTTATGTGCAGGTGCATTTGACTTGGGTTCCATTGGCCCTGAATGCACTTCCCTGCCAGGTGAGCCCCCCATGCATAGTCTGGTGCGTCTGTTGTTAGCGTTTGGGCGGCAAGGGGTAATGTGAATGTTAGTCCCCTGTTTTGGTGGCACGCCTCTACCCACCAAAGGAACTGTAGGCGTAGGCAAGGTATGATAGGAATCCTTGCTTCTACATCCTGTGAATGTTGACACCATAGGCTTTTGAGATACCATTGTAGTTTCCTCATATGCAGCCTTGCACATGGAATTAGAAGAATGCAGGAGGCCATGAACCCAAAGGCTTGCAGTATTTGCCTTGCAGATAACAGGGTTTCTGTGGCCACTTGTTTGAAGTAGGTTGTCAAATGAATTCATTTCTCTGGCGTGAGGAAAGCCATCTGGGAAGTTGTATTCAAACTTGCTTCCAGGAATATAATTTGTTGACAGGGTACCAGGTGTGACTTCTTTTCGTTTATGGTGAACATCAGACAAGTCAGTACCCTCTGAACAAATGCCAGATGATTCAAAAGAATGTCCTGGCTTTCTGCCTGAATTAGACAATCGTCCAGGTATGGGTATATTTGAATATTTCTTTGCCTGCAAAATGCAATGACTAGAGCTAGGCACTTTGTGAATACCCAGGGCGTAGTAGATAAGCTAAAGGGCAGTACAGAGAACCGATAGCGCATGTAGCCTGCTTTAAAGCGTAGGTATCGTCTGCAAGATTCCCTGATAGGGATGTGTAGGTATGCGTCTGCTAAGTCTAGTGTTGCCAACCATGCATCTTTACCTAGCATAGGAAGCTACTGGTGAAGAGTCAGCATCTTGAATTTTGGAAGCACCAGAAAGATGTTTAGAGTAGAAAGGTCCAAGATAGGACGCCATGTATTGCCTTTTCTGGGTACCAGGAAAAGTCTCGAATAGAAACCTTGTCCCTTTTCCTCTTCTGGTACCAAATGAATAGCCCCCATGTTTAAGAGAGAGTACTTGATTTTGGGCCACTGCCCACTGATATGGGGGTAGGTCTGGCTACCCGCTTGGTGTTGATAACGTGTGGAAGTGAAATCTGTATCCTTGGGACACTATATTTAAAACCCATTTGCCCTGGGTAATGAGTTCCCAGTTTTTGGCCTGCAGATCAATCTTTCCGCCTAAAGGAACATTCAGTTGGGAAATGCTTGGAAGTTTTAAAGGCAAGTCATTGAGACAGTTTTCCATAGCAGGAAGTCTTACTACTCCCAGATTTGGGTGTGGAAACCCCCCACACTGCTTAGTCTTGTGTGTCCCTTGGGACTGAAACCAGGGGTTTCTGCTGTTTTTGGGTTTGGCTTAAGAAGACCTGGAAGGGGCTGGAAAGGCCCAGTTTTTAGAGGGCCAGTGCCTACTAAATCAAGGAGGCTGAACTTGTAAGAAATCTTTAACAGTTTGCATAGATTTAGCTTTATCTTCCATCTTTTTAAGAACTTCCTTAAGGGAGCATCCAACAATTTAGCTTTAACAAAGATTGCTCCTTAAGCCAAGCATGCCTTCTGAGCACAGACCCAGTAACAACAGCCCTGCAAGAGGCCTCTAATGAATCAAATCCACATTGCAAAGTATGTTTTCCAACCTGTTTAGCAGAATGCATTAAATCCTGTAATTCTTTATCTTCAGCACAGTCAGGAATCAACATCATTTTCTGTTTAAGTAATCCAATAACATGTTGTTGATACTTTAACATATGAAACTGGCAGTTTAAAGCCCTAATGGCCAAGGTTGCAGAGGTGTAAACCTTCTCACCCCATCTATGCATCGCCCTGGAGTCTATCAGAGGGGGTAGGATTTTTAGCAGTATAAGCCTTAATGCCCTTTGGTCCCTGTGAAATAGTCTCTGGATCGGCAATACGATTTTTAAAAAGGAAAATGTGTGAATCAGGAACCTTGTAGTATCAGTCAGGTTTTCTGGGAGCAGGAGGCAAAGAATCAGGGGCCAAACTAGATTCTGAAAAGGCATCATCAACAATGTCTAGTACAGGAGGTAGAGCTAAAGGCCTATGGCTGAGGCAGGAGTAAGAAATCCCTAAGCCTCTTTTTGAATCAGAAAAACCCTGGCTTTCCCAGTGGAAATGTTCCCTTAGAGTATGTAAGATCTCACCAAAAGAAAAATCCTCTGGAGGGGAAGCAGGGGAAATAGAGTCCTCTGCATCAGAATCCTCACAAGTAGACAAGGGCAAATCCAGATAATCAGAAAAATCAGAATCCTGGTCAGAAGATTCATAAACAACTTCAGTCCTAGGTCTTTTAGAAGGGGGAGGTTGGCTTACCCTTATTAGAGTTATAAGATCTTCAGCCATTCTTATCATTTGTTTTTTTTTAGGCATAGAGGCCAAGGCATGCGACCTGGGCATCTGTTTCTTAGGCATGGTTCGAGATTTTGGCCTAAATGAAGAAGGAGGCGTTGGTTTAATATGCAAGTCCATAGGCCTGAATACACCCACAGAAGCCAGTGCCTGTACAGCGGCTCCGAACCAATCCAAGGTAGAGACATCCGCAGGTTCCAGAGTTGAAGCATCTTGCGGCATACCGGACTCTGAATGGGTCTCAGTAGAGGCCTGTGAGTCAGAAGTAGTGGGTATCAGGGGCTGCGAAAGCACCTCACTGAATATCGACGAACTGGCGACTGGCTTAGGAAAAGCGTCATCGGCAGCTTTGGACCTCGGCAGCCTGTCTCGGTCTTTATCTTTGCGTTTTTTCGGAATCCCGTTAGTCGGATGGCTAACCAATGACATTTCTGGATAATTAAAGTGAGAACTGAAATATTTAGAGGCAAAAATATGCCAACGACGGATAGTGCGCTGATTAAATAAAGCACAAAACTGACAGCAAGGTACGTCATGGTCAGGGCCAAGGCAAGGAATACAGTACGAATGAAAATCTTTGTGAGGTATTTGCTTTCCACAAGTAATGCAATTATTAACTTTTACTGACATCGGTAAGGAGCAAGAAAATGTTTTCCCAATGGGGTACTTTGGTTCTGAAACTCTAAAATGAAAATTTCATGAGTCAGCCGACCGGCACTTGCGAACTGCTTTTGCTTCGGGCACTGCACAGCAAGAAAGACTGATGTAATGGCGTTGGCTGCATGTTTTATACCCCTGACGAACTGACGTCATGGAAGAAGGAACAGCAACCGACGCAGGACTCAAGACTTTGTTAATCAGGCCGACTGAGGGCTACTGCAAGCAGATAACCCAAATTTAATGACTGCAACAGTGAAACACGAAGTACAGTTTTGTACCTACCATAAATGTAGATGTTAGAGTCTTCACACTGCTGCAATCATTACACTTGGGTTCTCCTGCCGTCAGGCGGTCCCGCAGTCGGCCAGAGTTCCAAAGTATTGGTCTGGCGTCAGTTGCTGTCGCTTCTTCCCTGACGTCAGTGCGCCAGGGGTATACAAGATGCATCCGACGCCATTTTCTTCAGTTATTCTTGCCCCAGATGTCAGGTGCCCCCAAGTAGGTAGGCAATATATATTGCTAATAAAAAATATACATAAAAAATAAAAACAATACCTTCAGTTACAAGCAAATACACCACAAAGGTTGTATAGGATAGAAAAGTATAGATAAGTCCAGCTAGTTCAGAGGGGATGGAGGGAGGGTAACCCGGACTGCAGCAGTGTGAACACTCGAACATCTACATTTATGGTAGGTACAAAACTGTACTATGTTCATCGTGTTACACTGCTGCAGTCATTACACTTGGGTAGAATCCCAAAGCTAAGGTTAGGTGGCTGGTCTATAAAGAGTTAGGATTGGCTATGAGGCCCTGCAGAACTGCAGTGGCAAATCCTGCTCTAGATTTAGAGAGGCAGGTGGCAATGCTTGGTAAAAGTGTGCACTGAACTCAAGTTGCAGCCTCCAAAATTTCCTTGGTAGGTGGTACTCTGAGATAGGCTGTTGAAGTGGCTGTTGCCCTGGTGGAATGTGGCCTAATGTTATTTGGGAATGATTTTCCATGCTGTGTGTAGCAGTAACAAATACAGTGTCCTATCCATTTGGATATAGTCTGCTTTGAGATAGCCTTGCCCTGTGATCCTGTAGCATATGCTACAAACAGTTGCTCAGTTTTCCTGAAAGCTTTTGTTTTGTCCAAGTAGAAGCGTAGCGGCCTGTGTATGTCCAAAGAATGCAGAAGTTTCTCCCCTTTATTCTGGGGGTTTGGATAAAAAGTTGGCAAATGGATGATTTGGTTAAGGGCCACACTAGATACCACCTCTGGCATAAAGGTAGGGTTTGTCCTTAAAGAAACCCTGTCCTGATGAAAAATTATAAAAGATTCCACTGCCATTAATGCCTGTAGCTCTGAAACTCTCCGTGCTGAAGTTACTGCCAGGAGCAGAGCTGTTTTCCATGATAAAAATTTTTGATCATCTGTATTGGCTGGCTCAAAAGGTGGCAGGGTCAGTTTTTCCAAAACGAAATTGAGGTCCCAAGTTGGTGTTGGTGCCCTCCGGGGCGGTCTTTTTTTAGCCCCTCTGAGGTACTGCTTTAGCAAGGGATGAGAGAATAAAGGAGGATCCATGTTGTAATGTGCTGAAATGGCAGAGGCGTGGATCTTAATTGATGAGAAGGATAGGCCTCTGTCTAGCATCTCAGTTAAGTATTGTAAAATCTGAGGAATGTTTGGAACAAGAGGGTCAAGTCTTTGAGCCTGGTTCCAGGCGCAGAATCTCTTCCATTTTTCTGAGTAAGCTTTCCTGGTGCTAGGCCTCCTGGCCTCCAAAATGACATCCATAACAGCTTTAGAGAGTGGTGTTGTCTGTTTGACTAATGAATCTGCCATGCAGCCAGATTTAGGGTTTTGAGCTGACCGCGCAGGATCTGATTGTTTTGTTGAGTCAGAAGGTGTGGAATTTGAGGCAAAATCCATGGTGGGCCTTGAGCTAAGTTCCTTAAGATAGGGTACCAGTGCTGGTGTGGTCAGTCTAGAGCAATCAGGATCATCTGTGGTTTTTCTTGTCTAGCTTTTAGGAGTACCTTTGAAAGGAGAGGCAGTGGCGGAAAGGCATAAACTTTTAGGTTTTTCCAGCTGAACAAAAGAGCATCCACTTTCCATGCTTGTTTGTGATAAGTCCTTATACAGAATTTTTGTAGTTGGCAATTCAGTGGGGAGGCAAAAAGATCTATGTCTGGGCATCACCATTTTTGCATTACCATGCTGAAGATTTGTGGATTCAATTTCCATTCGTGAGGGTCCATGATATTTCTGCTTAGATCGTCTGCCAGAGTATTTTCCTTTCCTGGCAGGAATTGTGCTTGCAGGTGAACTTGATATGTTAGAGCTGTGTTCCACAAGGTCATGGTTTGCCTGCATAGGGGATACGAAGGAGTGCCCCCTTGCTTGTTTATGTACCACATTACTGTGATGTTGTCTGTCTTTAATAATAATTGTCCTGGATGCAGAAGGTCCTTGAAAGCTGTTAGGGCATTCTGAACAGCCAACATCTCTTTTTGATTGATGTGAAGATGCATCTGGTCTGTGGTCCACTTGCCCTGAATGCATTTTCCTACCATGTGTGCTCCACAGGCGTAATCAGAGGCATCTGTTGTTAGAGTCTGCCTGGCTGTGGGTAGGGTAAAAGGCTGACCCTTGTTTAGGTGACATGCCTGTGCCCACCATCGAAATTCCTGTTGTAGGCAGGGAATCATTGGTATTACTGCTTCTAAACTGTGAGAGTGTTGAGTCCAAACATTTTTTAGGTACCATTGTAATTTCCTCATATGCAGTCTGGCATATGGTATTAGTAGTATGCAGGATGCCATGAATCCCAGGGCCTGCAGAATTTTTCTTGCAGGGAGATGGGACTTTTTTGCCAGTAATTGAAAATATTGAGTTAGTTGAACTTGTTTGTCTGGCGTGACGCAAGTCATCTGGGCCATTGTACTTAAGCTGGCACCCAGGAATATAATCTGTTGTGAGGGCACTAGTTTTGACTTCTTTCCGTTTACTGTGTACCCTAGAGAAATTAGCAACCTTTTTACAAACGCCAGATGCTGTAGAAGAATGTCCTTTGTCTCTGCTTGAATGAGGCAGTCGTCCAGGTATGGATATATTTGAATTCCTTTTTGTCTGCAAAATGCAATTACTGGTGCCAGGCACTTTGTGAAGACCCTGGGCGCAGTAGATAAGCCAAAGGGCAGTGCAGAGAATTGGTAGTGCATTCTACCAGCTTTGAATCGGAGGTATCTTTTGCAATTTTGTCTGATAGGGACATGCAGGTATGCCTCTTTGAGGTCCAGAGTAACAAGCCAAGCCTTCTTGCCCAGCATGGGTAGAAGCTGCTGTAATGTCAACATTTTGAATTTCTGAATATCCAGGTAGGTATTTAGAATTGAAAGGTTTAGTATGGGCCTCCAGGCCTTGTCCTTTCTGGGGACCAGGAAGAGTCTTGAGTAAAATCCTTGTCCTTGTTCCTGTTGTGGTACTTTTTGAATAGCTCTCATGTCCATGAGGGCTGACATTTGTTTTTGTGCCTCTGCCCATTGATTTTGTGGCAGATCTGGCATTCCATTTAGCCTTGGTAAAGTATGAAAGTGGGAACCTGCAACCTTGAGAGACAATATTCAGAACCCCATTTGTCTTGGGTGATTGTTTGCCAGTTTTGAGAAAAAAGTGCTAGTTTTCCCCCTAAGGGGGCTTCCAAAAGGGATGTGCTTGTCGTACCAAGGGCAAAGTCATTGTTACTGTTTCCTGTAAGGTTGAGACTTGTCCTCACCTCCTTTTGGGGTTGAGGTGCCCCACTGTTGTGGTCTGTTTGAGCCTTGGGGTTGAGATCTGCCTCTTGGGCGTCTGTATCTGCCTCTCTGTGGCCTGTCTAACACTGGAAAGGAACAAATCTTTGTTGGCCAATTTCTGCTACATCGAGGTGGCTGTACCTGTAAGAAATCCTTGACTGTTTGCATAGATTTAGCTTTATCCTCCATTTTCTTTAACACCTCTTCTGCCTTAACACCAAACAAGGTATCATGCTGTAAAGGAGCATCCAATAATTTTGCCTTAACATGATCAGGTGAACTCTGTTCTTTTAACCAAGCATGTCTTCGAATCACAGAACCTGTAACTGCGGCTCTACAAGAGGCCTCTAAAGAATCAAAACCACATTGCAGAGTATGTTTTTCCCACCTGTTCAACTGCATGCAATAAAGCCTGCATTTCTTTACAATCAGGAGCTTCTGAGCTTGCAAGCATTTTCTGTTTTAACTGAGCCATTAAATATTGTTGGTACTTAAGCATGTGAAACTGGCAATTTAAAGCTCTTACTGCTAAAGTTGCAGAAGTGCATACTTTCTTCCCCCATCTATCCAAAGCTCTGGAAACACTGTCAGAGGGTACTGGATTTTTTGCAATGGAAGCCTTAACCCCTTTTGGACCCTGGGAAATAGTTTCTGGATCAGCAGAAGGGTTTTTATAAAGAAACTTGTGAGAGTCAGGGATTCTGTAATACCTATCTGGCTTGGCTGGTGCAGGGGGCAACGAATCAGGAGATAAGCTGGATTCAGAGAACACATCATCCACAATATTTAGCACAGGCGGAATAGCCAGGGGCCTGTGCTGAGGTAATAAAAGGAAATCCCCGAGCCTTTTCTTGCATTCTGAGTAATCCTGACTTTCCCAATGGAAATGCTCCCTCATGGTATGTAAAGTTTCCCCAAAAGAATAATCCTCAGGAGGACAGGCTGAAGGCATAGATTCTTCAGCATCAGAGTCCTCTCATAGGGGGGTAGAGAGTATCCCTGGTACGAAGAGGAATCAGAGGAAATGGAAACCTGATCAGAGGAATCATAGTCTGCATCTTGCCTAGGCCTTTTCTCAGGAGGGGGATGGGAACCCCTGATTAGAGTAATGAGGTCTTCAGCCATCTTAAGCATCTGTTTCTTAGGCATGGAGGACTGTCCAGGAGAATGCTGTACTTGTTTCTTTGTCTTTAATGGTACTTTTGTCTTGGCTGTTGTTTTAATGGTAAGTTGTGAAGGTCTGAAAACACCCTCAGAAGCCGATGCCTGCTCAGCGGCTCCGGACCCATCTGAGGGATTAGTTTCCGTAGGTCCAATACCTTGAGTTTCCAGAGGCCTAGTTGTCTCCACGTGGGAGTTGGAGGCGGCCTGTGGCTCTGAGGTAGCGGGTGTCAGGGGCTGCGAAAGCGCCTCACTGAGAACTGGCGACTAGCCTAGAAGAGGTTTCGGCGTCTGTTTTGGACCTCGGATGCCTGTCTTTATCCTTGTCTTTGCATTTTTTCGGTGTTGCGGTCGTCGGTTGATACGACAGCATAGTATAACTGAACCTCCGGCCAAAGTAGTACGAAGCAAAATCAAAACGTCTTTTTATAGTGTGTTTGTTAAATCTAGCACAAAACCAACAACTAGTGACGTCGTGATCAGGGCCTAGGCATGGAATACAGTAGGAGTGGAAGTCCTTATGAGGAATTTGCTTCCCACAAGAAATACAATTATTAATTTTTTCTGACATCGGTCTGAGGCAAGAAAAAAGTTTCCCCAATGGGGTACTTAGCGTTATTGAAGACTTCGGATCTGAAATTTGACTTCGAAAATCTCAGGAGTCGGCCGACCGGCACTTGCTAACTGCTTCTGCTTCGGGCACCACGCGGCAAGAAAGACTGAAGAAAATGGTGTCGGATGCATCTTATATACCCCTGGCGCACTGACGTCAGGGAAGAAGCGACAGCAATGGATGCTGGACCAAGACTTTGGAACTCTGGCCGACTGCGGGACCGCCTGACGGCAGGATAACCCAAGTGTAATGAATGCAGCAGTGTAACACGAACATCATGAGAAATTTCAGAATCCTGGTCAGAAGTATCATAAGCAAATTCAGTCCTAGGTCTCTTAGAGGGGGAAGGTTGGCTTCCCCTGATTAAAGTAACAAGGTCTTCAGCCATTCTTAACATTTGCTTTTTAGGCATAGAGGTCTGACCATGCGGTCTGGGCGTCAGTTTTTTAGGCATGGTTCGAGTTTTAAGCCTTGAAGAAGAAGATGGCGTCAGTTTAATATGCAAGTCAGTAGGCCTGAATACACCCTCAGAAGCCAGTGCCTGCACAGCGGCTCTGGACGCATCCAAGGTAGAGACATCCGCAGGTTCCACAGTTGAGGCATCTCACAGCATACCAGACTCCAAATGGGTCTCAGTAGAGGCCTGCGAATCTGAAACAGCGGGTATCAGGGTCTGCGAAAGTGTCTGAGTACCGGCAAACTGGCGACTAGCTTAGGAGTAGCGTAGTCAGCAGCTTTGGACCTAGGCAGCCTGTACATGTCTATCTTTGCGTTTTTTCAGAATGTCGGTAATCGGGTGGCTTACCGAAGACGTATCTGGATAATTGAACAGAGTACCAAAATATTTAGAAGCGTAAATATACAGATGACGAATAATTTGCTGTTTAAATGAGGCACAAAACAGACAGCGAGGTACATCGTGGTCACGGCCTAGGCAAGGAATACAGTACGAATTAAAATCTTTATGAGGTATTTGCTTTCCACAAGAAATACAATTACTGACTTTTACTGACATTGGTTTAGAGCAAGAAAAAGTTTCCCCAATGGGGTAACTTAGCTTTAGTTGAAGACTTCGGTTCTGAAACTCGAAAATGAAAATTTCATGAGTCGGTCGACCGGCACTTGCGAACTGCTTCTGCTTCGGGCACCGCACGGCAAGAAAGACTGATGTAATGGCGTCAGCTGCATGCTTTATACCCCTGACTACCTGACGTCATGGAAGATGAGACAGCAACCGATGCAGGGCCTAAGACTTTGACAATCAGGCCGACTGAGGGCTACTGCAAGCAGATAACCCAAATGTGATAACTGCAACAGTGAAACACGAAGAACATCGGTCCTAATAAAACTTGCTCTGGACCTTGAAAAGAAATTCATTTTGTAGTGCTCTGTGAAGGTAGAATCCACCACTTTCCAATATGCAACTGATAAGGCCAAAATCAAGTGAATCTTAACTATGCCTAAAAACGATTTACCATGGTGGAAGTAATATAAAGCAAAAGCTGAGGACAGTCACCATGCAACAGTTTGCTTAGAGATGGGTTGACCTTTCTTAATCCTCATACAGAAAACAAACAGCTCTTCGGCATTCCTAAAATGGCTTTGTTTTGTCAATGTAGTACTTGAGTGGTCTGTTTGCACTCAAGGTATGTAGAATCTTTTCTTCCTTGTTTTTTGGATCATGATAGAACACACAGATATTGATGGTTTGATTACAGTTAAATTCAGAAACAACTTTAGGCATGAATAATGGAATAGATCATAATGCAACTCTAACCTTATGAAAACTTAGGGTTTACCCACCATGAGAGGTTGGAAATGTCAGAGCAGCCAGTAACAGTTTTCCAACTAATATACTGTAAATCAGCCTGAGAAGCAGTTTTAAAAGGAGGTAAGGACAATTTTTCAAGAACGAAGTTAAGATCTCAGGAAGGAGTTTTTTTTTTCTTTTTTAAATCAAGGGTTTCGCATGCAACACTCTCTTCATAAACTGTTTGACACCATAAAAAGACTAAGGGGGTGTCCAAAGGCAGACAAGCTAAGATGGTCGCAAGATGCACTCTGATTGAAGCAAACGGCAAACCATCTCCAAGTAGCTCACACAAACATTTGAAAACCAGAGAAGTATTAACTTTGTCAGGACCTCTTATTATCAAAGTACCACTTAGCAAAATCTCTTCAACTTGTATATGCAAGATTTTCTAGGTGCAGGTACAAACTGTAAGGACAGCATTTTGAATTTCAGAACTTTTACAAAGGTGTTTGGAAAGGATAAATTTAGGACGTTTCCAGGAATGTTCTTTTTTTGGCACCAAAATGGTTCTGGAGTAAAATCCTTTGCCTTTGTATATCGCATGATATGACCCCTCCTTCTACCATGAGATGGGGCACTGGAGGAAACCACTCTATCTATGTAGGGAAATTCCCCTGAAAGGTGGGAGGATTTTATATTCACTACTACGTGCATCCTCACTGAATTATTCTCAAAACCCATTTGCCTGAGACTATTTGCAGCCAGGCTGCAGGGCTGATACAGAGCCTGGGGAAGAGAAGGAAGGGCAGGAGGATGGTATGAGTACTCTCACAGTCTGTATTATCATTTGTAAGGAGTTGATCCTTCTTTAGAAATGAACCCATCTTGTTTGGTTTCAAAGAATTATCCGCTTGTTATTCCCTTCTGGATCCCTAACTTTAGTTTGGATTAGAGGAAGCAAGGACTTTTTACTTTACCAGGCAGCTGGGTCAGCAGTGAAATGACAGAGAAATCTGTCATATCGAGGAGGCCCAATATTTTCCCTGAGCTGGGAATAAATACTGGTGTCCTGCAAGCAGCTTTTTATCTTCTAAGGCTGGTAAGAAAGGGAGGATAGCCACAGAATTGGGCACCTTGTTCTTTATAATGTCATATATCCTGCCCAACCTTGAGGTAGTTCTTGGCTGGTCTCAAGCAAAATCATCACTAAATCTAGCAATCGCCTGAGGAAAAATGAACATCTGTTTGGACTTGAGCTCAAATTCACCTTCCAAAGAAGCACAGTGAATGGACTCAAGTGTCAACTGTGAAAGCACCACTGTACTCATTCTCTGAAACAGAAAGCTCTCTAGCCAAACTAGTACTAGAGCAATGTATGGGAACACAACCACCAGAATTAGTTGTCTGATGAAAGTACAGTTTTGTACCTACCATAAATGTAGATGTTCGAGTGTTCACCCTGCTGCAGTCATCACACTTGGGTTATCCTGTCGTCAGGCGGTCCCGCAGTCGGCTGGAATTCCAAAGTCTTGGTCCGGCGTCGGTTGCTGTCGCCTCTTCCCTGACGTCAGTGCGCCGGGGGTATATATAGTGCAACAGACGCCATTTTCTTCAGTTTTTCTTGCCCCAGATGTCAGGTGCCCCCAAAAAGGTGATCAGAAATTAGTACCAAATGGAATAACCTCTGCCCAAACAGAAAATCCCTTCAGTTATAAGCAAATACATCAGTAAGGTATTGAAGAGATTTAGCCAGTAGATCAGAGGGGATGGAGGGAGGGGTAACCTGGACTGCAGCAGGGTGAACACTCGAACATCTACATTTATGGTAGGTACAAAACTGTACTATGTTCATCATGTTACCCTGCTGCAGTCATCATACTTGGGTTGAATCCCAAAGCTAAGGAAGGGGGAGGTATCATAGAGGGTTAGTGGAGGCTATAAGGCCCTGCAGAACTGCAGTAGCGAAGCCCGCCCTGGTCTTAGAGTAAAGAGGTACGTGATAGTGTTTGGTAAAGGTGTGTACTGAACTCCAAGTTGCAGCTTCTAAAATCTCCTTGGTTGGAACCCCCCCTTAGAAAGGCTGTAGAGGTAGCTGCTGCCCTGGTAGAGTGGGACCTAATGGTAGCAGGAACTGGTTTCCCATGATGAGTATAGCAGAAACGTATGCAATGACCTATCCATTTAGAAATGGTTTGATTTGATATAGCCTTCCCTTGAGTAGCTGTAGCATAGGATACAAAGAGCTGGTCAGATTTTCTGAAAGCCTTAGTTTTGTCCAAGTAGTAACGAAGTTGCCTGTGAATGTCCAAGGAATGCAGGAGTCTCTCACCTTTGTTCTGTGGATTTGGGAAGAAGGTGGGTAAGAGGATGGTTTGATTTAAAGCCACACTGGAAACCACCATAGGCATAAAGGAAGGATTAGTTCATAGAGAAACTCTGTCTTGATGAAAAATGAGGAAAGGTTCCACTGCCATTAGTGCCTGTAGCTCAGCCTCTTCTAGCTGAAGTTATTGCTAGGAGCAGGGCAGTTTTCCATGATAGGAACTGAAGATCTGCAGAGAAAGCTGGTTCAAAAGGAGGCACTGTTAGTTTTTCCAGAACAAAATTGAGGTCCCATGTAGGTGTAGGAGCTCTCCTGGGTGGTCTAATGTTTTTTGCCCCTCTGAGGAAAGTACAGTTTTGTACCTACCATAAATGTAGATGTCCGATAGGAATGCATCTGCAGTCCTTACAAATGGGTTGTCCTGTCGTCAGGCAGCCCTTCGGTCGGCCGGATTCCAAAGTCTGGGTCTGGCCTCGGCTGGTGTTGCGCTTCACCCGACGTCATAGCTGCAGTTCTTCGGGTATAAAGGCATCAGCCGACGCCATTTTCCTCAGTGTTTCTTGCCCCAGATGCCAGGTGCCCTCTTGGATGGCTAAATTTGGATAAATGCCAATGTTTCCAAATAGTAGAGAGCAAACACATAAAATAAGCATGTATGTACATATATACAAACAAATACACCATAATAGATCCCCAAGCTAGCTGAAGGATGGCAAATACCCTAGGAGTACCACAGAGGGAAGGTGGGTGGGTAATCCTGACTGCAGATGCATTCCTATCGGACATCTACATTTATGGTAGGTACAAAACTGTACTATGTCCTTCAAGGATGCATCTGCAGTCCTTACAAATGGGTAGAATACCATAGCTAAACTAGGGAGGAGGAAAAATGAAAGATTATGGTGTAGTTAGGATCCCTTGCAAAACAGCAGTGGCAAAACCTGCTCGGGATCTAGAGTATAAAGGTAAATTGTAATGCTTGGCAAATGTATGCACGGAGGTCCAAGTAGCAGCCTCTATAATGTCCTTGGTAGCCACTCCTCGTAAGAAGGCTGTGGTAGTGGCTGTAGCCCTTGTGGAGTGAGGCCTGATGTTCTCTGGAGTTTTCTTTCCATGGTAGGAGTAACAAAATCTAATGCAATTTCCTATCCATTTGGAGATTGTCTGCTTTGAAATTGGTTTTCCTTCCTTTCCTGTTGCATATGCTACCAGAAGCTGGTCAGTTTTTCTATTGGACTTGGTCCTGTCCAGGTAGTAGCGTAATTGTCTATGTACATCCAAGGTATGCAACAGTCTTTCTCCCTGTTCTGAGGGTTGGGGAAGAATGTAGGTAGGTGGATAGCCTGATTTAAAGACACTCTGGATACCACCTTAGGCATAAATGTAGGATTTGTTCTCATGGACACTCTATCTTGATGGAAGATCAGGAAGGGTTGCACTGCCATTAATGCCTGTAGTTCAGAGACCCTTCTTGCTGAGGTGATTGCCAGCAGGAAAGCAGTCTTCCAGGATAAGTATTGTAATTCTGCTGTTGCTGCTGGTTCGAAAGGAGGAAGTGTCAATTTTTCTAGCACAAAGTTCAAGTCCCATGCTGGCAATGGTGGTTTCCTGGGAGGTTTTACATTTTAATTCCTCTTAGAAACTGCCTGAGCAGAGGATGTGAGAAGACAGGAGGATCCAAGCTGTATTCTGCTGAAATGGCTGATGCATGTATCTTGATGGAAGAATAGGACAGGCCTGTATGGAAGAGCTCTGCCAAGTACTCCAGGATGTTGGCTATGTTTACCAGTGCCACATCTTCTCCCTTTGCAGTACTCCAAATGAGATATCTTTTCCATTTTGCTGCATAATTCTTTCGTGTTGAAGGTCTACGAGCCTCAAGGATTATGTCTTTAACCCTTTGGGATAAATTTGGGTTAATTGTTCTTATGTAATGTTCCAGGCAGTTAGCTGCAGAGTTTTCAGGTTTGGATGCAGGATGTTGTAGTTGTTCTGTGTTAACAGCAATGGGATCAGAGGTAGTGCCCATATTTGTTCCTGAGACATGCTCCTCAGCAATGGGTACCAATGTTGCCTTGGCCAGTCTGGAGCTATCAGAATGATCTTCGGACGTTCCTCTTTGATCTTCAAAAGCACCTTGTGCATCAAAGGAAGTGGTGGGAATGCGATGCTGTCAGGTTCTTCCAACTGAAAGATAGGGAGTCCACCTTCCAAGCAAGTGGGTGGTACGTCCTTGTGCAGAATCTCTTTAGCTGGTGATTGAGTGGGGATGCAAATAAGTCTATTTGTGGTAGTCCCCATTCTGTTGTGATGGCTTTGAAGATGTCCGGATGCAGCATCCATTCGTGGGCATCCGTGGTAGTTCTGCTTAGTATGTCTGCTAGGATGTTTTCTTTTCCTGGTACAAAAATTGCTTGTAACTGAATGTTGTAGCTCAGAGCCACATCCCATAGGTCCAGTGCCAGCCGGCATAGAGGGTATGAATGTGTGCCTCCCTGTTTGTTGATGTACCACATAACTGTGGTGTTGTCTGTCCTTATCATCAACTGACCTTCTTGGAGAAATGGTCTGAATGACTGGATTGCCAATTTTACTGCCAGCATTTCCTTTAGATTTATGTGCAGGCGCAGCTGGTCTCGAGTCCATAAGCCTTGTATGCACTTGTCCAGCATGTGCGCCCCCCAACCGAGGTCTGATGCATCTGTCGTGATGGTTTGGCTTGGTTGGCTGTTGCAGAAGGGCAATCCTGTGTTTGATTGACAGGCCTGAGCCCACCATAGGAACTCTTGCTTCAGGCATGGGATTATTGGAATTTTGGTTTCTAGGCTGTGCTTGTGTTGAGACCACAAATTCTTTAGGTACCACTGTAGCTTTCTCATATGCAGCCTGGCATGAGGGACCAGAATTATGCAGGATGCCATGAAGCCTAGGGCTTGCAGTACTTTCCTTGCAGTTAGATGGTTCTGCTTTGTTAATGCCAAGAAGTAGAGAGGTAGTTGTTCTTTCTTTTCTGCAGTTAGGAATACCATTTGTTTTGATGTGTCCAGCTCTGCACCCAGAAAGGTTATTCTTTGGGATGGAATCAGCCTTGACTTTTTTATATTGACTGTATATCCCAGTGCTTGCAGCAGGTAAATGACTCTTTGTAAGTCTTCTGTTAGCTTGCTTTTGTTGTCCGCTTGTATCAGGCAGTCGTCCAGGTAGGGGTAAATTTGGATTCCCTGAAGTCTGCAATGAGCAATTACTGATGCCAGGCATTTCGTGAACACTCTGGGCGCAGTAGATAAGCCAAAGGGCAATGCTGAGAATTGATAATGCTCTGATCCTGCAAGAAATCTGAGGTATCTTCTGCAATTTGGTCGTATGGGGACGTGCAGGTATGCCTCCTTGAGATCTAGAGTTACCAGCCAAGACTCCTTGCCCAGCATGGGAAGAAGCTGCTGTAGGGTCAGCATTTTGAATTTTGGAACAATGAGGAATGTGTTTAAAGCGGACAGGTCGAGAATAGGCCTCCATTTGCTCTCTTTTCTTGGTACCAGGAATAGTCTGGAGTAAAATCCCTTTCCTTGTTCCATAGATGGTACCTTTTCCACAGCTCTCATTCTTAATAATTGAGATATTTGCTTTAGAGCTTCTGCCCTTTGAGTAGGTGGTAGGTTTGGCATTCCTCTCTTTGTTGGTAGAGTATGGAAATGAAACCTGTAACCTTGGTCTATAGTTTGCAAAATCCATTTTTCCCTTGTGATGCAATGCCAGTTTTTTGAAAATAATGTTAACTTTCCGCCTAAGGGTGCTTCCAGTTGTTCCCTGGTAGGCGGTGTCACAGCCAAGTCACTGTGATTGTGTTGTTGTAGTGGTTGTGGCTGCGTCTGTGCCTCGCTGGTTGTTACCTTGCCACTGGCGTCCCCTGTAGGCACCCCTGGATTGGTTTCTGCCTCGAACGCCTATTCCTGCCTCTCTGTGTCTTAGAGGAGTCCGGAAAGGACCAATTTTTGGAGGGCCAGTTCCTGCTAAACCTTGGAGGTTGAACCTGTAAGAAATCTTTCACTGTTTGTACAGATTTCGCCTTCTCTTCCATCTTTTTTAGTACCTGCTGTGCAGGGGAACCAAATAAATTGACTTTGTCCATGGGAGCATCTAAAAGTTTTGATTTGACATGGTCTGGTAATGCCTGCTCTTTCAACCATGCATGTCTCCTGATAACTGTGCCAGTCATGGCTGATCTAAAGGAAGCCTCCAGTGCATCATAGCCGCATTTTAAGGAATGGTTACTAACCTGCTGTATGTTATGTACCATTTCCTGAACATATTTTCTTATCTAAAGATTCTTCAGAGGACAGCTTTTTAGTTAACTGGTCTAGCATAAACTCTTGATATTGAATCATATGAAATTGGCAGTTCAAAGGCCTAGCTGACAAAGTAGCAGAGGTGTAAACTTTTTTACCCCATCGCTCTAAGGACCTGGATTCCCTTTCAGAGGGGAGGGGGGTTTTTAGTGGATGTAGTTGCTACAGCTTTAGGGCCCTGGGAGATAGTCTCTGGATCTGCAAAAGGAGCCTTGTATAAATGGTGATGAGTGTCCGGGACCCTGTAGAACCTATCGGGCTTAGCAGGGGCCGGAGGTAATGAATCAGGAGCAGTGCAAGCATCATTAAATGCATCATCTGCAACAGAAAGAACTGGAGGTATAGCTAAAGGCCTATGCTGTGGCAAATGTAGAAAGGTTCTAAGCCTTTTTCTGGAGTCTGAGAAATCTTGGCCCTGCCACTGAAATTGTTCCCTCATAGCATGCAAGGTTTCCCCAAAGGAAAATTCCTCAGGTGGAGAGGCTGAAGGAATGGACTCTTCAGCATCAGAGTCTTCGTAAGGAGAATAAGGAGCCTCAGGAGGGTCTGTATGTTGAGTCATCAGAGGAATCATCTGTGGATACTGGCTCTGGGGGGTCTGCTCTAGGCCTCTTCTCTGGAGGTGGATGAGAGGTCCTGTCTGGATGAGGCTGGGATCCACGAATTAAAGAAATGAGATCCTCAGCCAAAGAAAGCATATGGGAACTGGTGCTGGGCCTGTGAGAGGGGGGCTTGACAGGCACCGTTTTTGAAGCTTTAGCTGCTTTAGCCCTGGCAAAGGCCTTAATAGACATGGCTGCAGGAGGCCTAGCAGCTCCACGTGCAGGGGTTGAAATATCCAAGGGAATAGTGTCTGATAATTCCTGAGAAACCGCAACTGCAGGTTGGATTTCAGAAGCCGATTCCACCAGGTTAGAAGAGGCCTCGGTAGAAGGCATGTTTTCGGC
Source organism: Protopterus annectens (assembly GCF_019279795.1). Classification (NCBI taxonomy): domain Eukaryota; kingdom Metazoa; phylum Chordata; order Ceratodontiformes; family Protopteridae; genus Protopterus; species Protopterus annectens. Next base: position 672,128,999 of record NC_056743.1, read on the forward strand.
TGGGGAAAGAACCGCTTGCTCGGTTTCAGCCGAAACCGAGACACTCGTGGTTGGCTTAACCGCGGTTTCGGCCGAAACCGCGGACCGCGAGTGTCGGTCCTTTTCCCTGCGTTTTTTGGTTATTTGTGAAGTCGGAGGATCCGACGGCATGATATAAGCAAAATCAGAGCCGAAAAACTGTTCTGCAAACTCCGACCGGCGTCTAAGCATCCGTCAGTTAAAAGAAGCACAGGCTAGACAAGCTGCTACGTCGTGGTCTGGGCCTAAACAAGGTAAGCAGTAAGAGTGGAAATCTTTATGAGGTATTTGTTTCCCACAAGTTAAACAGTTATTCACTTTTTCTGACATCGGCTGAGTCAAGAAAGAGTCCCCAACGGGGTACTTAGCTTTTTAGAATTCTTCGAAGTAGTATTCGGTAGTAGTAATCTCTGGTTCTGACCGACCGGCACTTGCGAACAGCTTCTGCTTCGGGCGCCACGCGGCAAGAAAGACTGAGGAAAATGGCGTCGGCTGATGCCTTTATACCCGAAGAACTGCAGCTATGACGTCGGGTGAAGCGCGACACCAGCCGAGGCCAGACCCAGACTTTGGAATCCGGCCGACCGAAGGGCTGCCTGACGACAGGACAACCCATTTGTAAGGACTGCAGATGCATCCTTGAAGGACATCTGCCTTAGAAGAGGATGTGAAAATAAAGCTGAAGCATGGATTTTAATGGAGGAGAAAGTCCTTTGCGCAACATCTCAGCTAAATACTGTAGAATGTGAGGCTGAATTGTGTCTTGGCCTTTATCTTGGTTCCAGGCACAAAACCTTTTCCATTTGTCCGAGTAAGCCTTCCTGGTGCTTGGCCTCCTGGCTTCCAGAATAACATCCAGAACTGCTTGGGAAAGAGGAGCTGGTTGTATGTTTAGTTAATTTGCCATGCAGCCAGATTTAAAGTTTTGAGCTGGCTGTGAAAAATCTGATTGTTTTGTTATGTGAGCAATTGGGGATTTGAGGCAATATCCATGGTGGGCTGCGGGCCATATTTCTCAATAGCGGGTACCAGTGCTGGCGTGGCCAGTCTGGGGCTATGAGAATCAGTCGTGGTCTCCTTTTTGACTTTCAGAAGAACCTTTGTGAGGAGAGGCAATGGAGGGAAGGCATATACTGTCAGGTTTTTCCAACAGAAACAGAGTGCGCGTCCACTTTCCAAGCTTGATGGTGAAATGTCCTTGTACAAAATTTTGTTAGCTGATAGTTTTGAGGATTGGCAAACAGGTCTATGTCTGGAAGGCCCCATTTTTGAGTTATCATTGCAAATATTTGTGGATCTAGTTTCCACTCGTGGGGTTCCTTGATGTTTCTGCTGAGGTCGTCTGCCAATGTGTTCTTCTGTCTTGGCAGGAATTGAGCTTGCAACTAAACTTGGTAAGCCAGAGCTGTGTTCCATAAGATCATTGCTTGCCTGCATAGAGGGTAGGAATGTGTACCCCCTTGTTTGTTTATGTACCACATTACTGTGGTGTTGTCCGTCTTTATTGCAAGTTGTCCTGGATGTAATAGATCCTTGAAGGCTGTCAGAGCTTTCTGTACAGCTAGCATCTCTTTTTGATTTATGTGCAAATTTCTTTGATCTGCAGTCCATAGGCCTTGAATGCATTGTCCTGCCATGTGTGCCCCACAGGCGTAATCTGAAGCATCTGTTGTGATAGTTTGCCTGGCTGGGGGCAAGGTGAAAGGCTGACCCTTGTTGAGGTGACATGCCTGTGACCACCATAGAAATTCCTGTTGTAGGCAGGGGATAAGGGATATCATTGTGTCCAAGCTGTGGCTGTGTTGAGACCATGCGCTTTTTAGGTGCCACTGTAATTTCCTCATATGCAGCTTTGCAAATGGTATTATTAATATGCAAGATGCCATGAAGCCCAAAGCCTGCAGAATTTTTCTTGCAGTTAATTGGGTCTTTGTTGCCATTGTCCTGAAATATTGAGTCAGTTGTAGTTGCTTGTCTGGCGTAAGATAAGCCTTCTGGGCCGTTGTATCCAAGCTGGCACCCAGGAATGTCATTTTTTGAGAGGGTACTAGTTTTTACTTCTTTTCGTTTACTGTGTACCCCAGGCAGTTTAGTAGATGCTTTACAAAGGCCAGATGATGTAGGAGAATGTATTTGCTTTCTGCTTGGATGAGGCAGTCATCCAGGTATGGATATATTTGAATTCCTCTTTGTCTGCAGTATGCAATTACTGGTGCCAGGCATTTTGTGAAGACTCTGGGCGCAGTAGATAAGCCAAAGGGCAGTGCAGAGAATTGGTAATGGGTTGAACCTGCAATGAAACGGAGGTATCTTCTGCAACTTTGTCTGATTGGGACATGCAGGTATGACTCCTTGAGGTCCAACGTTACTAGCCATGCTTCCTTGCCCAACATGGGAAGTAGCTGCTGTAGAGTTAGCATCTTGAATTTGGGTACTTGTAAGTGTTTAGAATTGTAAGGTCCAGAATTGGTGTCCAGGCATTGTCCTTTCTGGGCACTAGAAAGAGTCTTGAGTAAAATCCTTGACCTTCCTCTCGTGTAGGTGCCAGTTGAATGGCTCTTATGTCCATGAGAGCTGTAATTTGTTTTTGTGCCTCTGACATTGATTTTGTGGCAGGTTTGGCATTCCTCTTTTCATTGGCAAGGTGTGAAAGTGGAATCTGTATCCTCGTAAAATTATGTCTAGGACCCATTTGTCCTTTGTGACAATGTGCCTGTTGTCTGCAAAAAGTGCGAGTTTTCCCCCCAAGGGGGCTGCCAAGAGAGTACTGCTTGGCCAAATGAGGTGCAAGTCATTGAGTTTGCCTTCTGGTGGATTGAGACCGGTCTTCTCCTCTCTTCTGTGTTGTAGTGCCCCATTAGCGAGGCTTATACTGGGCTTGTGGTTGTCTTCTGCCCCTTGTGCATCTGTATTTACCCCTCTGTGGTCTGTCAGTAGCTGGAAAGGACCAATTTTTTTGTTGGCCAGTTTCTGCTGAAGCGAGGGGGTTGTACCTGTAGGAAATCTTTGACTGTCCGCATAGATTTTGCCTTATCCTCCATTTTCTTTAAAACTTCTTCTGCTTTAACTCCAAAAAGCACATCCTGCTGTAAGGGAGCATCTAGTAATTTTGCTTTAACATGATCAGGCAGAGTTTGTTCCTTTAACCAAGCATGCCTACGTATAACGGACCCAGTGACAGCTGCTCTGCAGGAGGCCTCCAAAGAATCAAACCCACATTGTAAGGTATGTTTGCCCACCTGCTCAGTGGTGTGCAACAGATCCTGTACTTCTTTCAATTCAGATTGTTGAGGGAGAGTGGTTATTCTTTGCTTTAAATGAGAGATTAGAAATTGCTGATATTTAAGCATGTGAAATTGGCAATTCAGTGCCCTCATAGCTAGTGTGGCTGAGGTGTAAACCTTTTCCCCCCACCTGTCTAGTGCTCTGGAATCCCTCTCAGAAGGTACTGGGTTTTTAGCCATAGACGCCTTAGCCCCCTTGGGACCCTGGGAGATGGTCTCTGGGTCAGCTGCAGGGCTTTTGTAAAGAAATTTGTGGGAATCAGGCACTCTATAGTATCTGTCAGGCTTAGCCGGAGCAGGAGGTAGTGTCTGGGTTCAAACTGGATTCTAAATAAACATCATCCACAATGTCCAAAACGGGTGGGATGGCAAGTGGTCTGTGTTGGGGGAGTAAAAGAAACTCTCTGAGCCTTTTCTTCTAGTCAGAGTAGTCCTGACCTTCCCAGTGGAAATGTTCCCTCATACTGTGTAAAGTTTACCCAAAGGAGTAGTCTTCAGGAGGAGAAGCTGAGGGAAGAGTCCTCAGCATGAGAATCTTCATAAGGAGAGAAGGAATAATCTTGGTCCTCAGAGGAGTCTGAAGAAATGGACACTTGTTCAGAGGATGCATTATCTTTCTCTTGTCTAGGCCTTTTGTCAACCCCTGATTAAAGAAATCAAATCTTTAGCCATTTTGAGCATCTGTTTCTTAGGCATGGGGCCTTGAACAGGAGACTGAAGTGCAGTCCTTTTAGATTTAGTAGGAGTCTTCGACTTAGAAAACGTTTTAATGGTGAGAGTCGTTGGTCTGAAAATGCCTTCAGAATCCGATAGCATTTCTGTAGCACCGACGTCTTTTGTAGCAATGTCAAAGGGCCTGAACTAAATGGCTGCGTCGGCCTGGCGCCTTCTGCCAAAATTTCTGTAGTGGTCTCGGGTTCCAGATCTGCGGTAGTCAGTGGCTGCATCGGAGCCTCACTGAGGACCGGAGACCGGATCAGCCGAGGCCTCGGAGTCTGGCTTATGCCTGGGCTGTCTGTCCTTATCCCTGCGTTTTTTGTGCACGCCGGTAGTCGGTTGCTCCAATGGCATGGTGTAGTTAAATTTCCTACCTTAGTGTTGTGCGAAATCAAAGCGTCTTTTAATAGTTCGTTTATTAAACCTAGCACAAAACTGACAAGAAGTGACGTCGTGGTCTGGGCCTAGGTGAGGTATGCAATAAAAATGAAAATCCTTATGAGGTATTTGCTTCCCACAAGAAATACAATTGTTAACTTTTTCTGACATCGGTTTGAGGCAAGAAAAGTTTCCCCAACGGGGTACTTAGCTTTATAGAAGACTTTGGTCTGAAATTCGAATTCGAAAATCTCAGGAGTCGGCCGACCGGCACTTGCGAACTGTTTCTGCTTCGGGCACCGCGTGGCAAGAAAGACTGAAGAAAATGGTGTCTGTTGCACTATATATACCCCTGGCGCACTGACGTCAGGGAAGAGGCGACAGCAACCGACGCCGGACCAAGACTTTGGAATTCCGGCCGACTGCGGGACTGCCTGACGACAGGATAACCCAAGTGTGATGACTGCAGCAGGGTAACACGATGAACATCACACTTAGCCAAGGAATCCACATCAGCCTTATACATGGCTATAATCTGATTATCAGCTGCATGATGAAGCTCTGGCTACTTTTTCTTGTGATCTTCACTAATGCATAAAATATCTGGGACAGAGTATTACGTCTGGCAAGAGGTCTCTTACCCTGAAATACTCCAGCACCTAAAGGGTTTGGTTTTCCCACACCTGCTCCAGGTACTGAAACAAGTCCAGGTGATGTCTAATCCACCTTCCATACTGGATGGCAAAGGTACACTAGAGAGATGGGACAAAACATAAGTGATCTATGGTAAGAGCATTGGTCCTGACAGAATCACTTACCACAGGTTGAGCCATTTTTTTTTCCTTTTGAGGTGCAACCAGATTTGATTGGCGGGGGGGGGGGTTCTACAGTTAGGCTCCATCAAGTCCGGGGGGAGAGAGCACCAGACAGAATAAAAAAAAAAACTAACAGTACTGCATAATGTGTCACAATTGGCACTTAAAGGTTATAGTAACAAGATGTCCCCACACAACTAAACTGTACCACACTGTGCTATTATAACATTTGAAATAAGCTCAGAATGATTTTACAACTGAAATAAATAATTCCAGTACATAAAGTCCAAACTCTAAAAGCAACAAACATGCCAAATCACTGATAAAATTTAGCTCCACACACTTTATAACCATGTTAAACTGCCCTAAAATAACATTTAATAGCAAATTTAAACTATTTCTCGGCAGAAAATTAAGACAGAGCAAGACTTCCATAGTACATTTAAATAACTTACTTTGTGGTAAAACTGTGATCAGATGTTAAAGGACACAGAGCACACAGTCACACATACAGTAAATACACAAATGCTGAAAACAAATCCAAGTTCTGCAATACTTTAACAAGAGATGAAAATAAAGCAGATTAACAGTAAAGATAGGCCTCTAGTGTTAATAATAGACATACTTGCTGCACTTCTGACAGAAATACTGAAGAGTTTCCTCAGGAAAAAAAAAACAGTATTTGTAAAAGGTGAAAGCCAATAAATGCTGCTAAAAGCAGAAATCCCATCAGGAATTACTGTAAAGACTGCCACAATTTTTTTAAACAAAGATAATAAGTCTAACAAAATAAGAGAAGGGGGCATACCTCTCAATTGTCCAGAATTTTTGCAGGATGTCCAGATTTTTGCCTCATATTTTTGGTCTATTCTTCATAAAATATTTGTTTTTCTGAATTTTTGTGGCAAATCAGTGAGGATTAAATCCACTATACAATGACAGACATTTGAGTTTCAGATTTAATATCATCCAGAAAATGCATGTCAACACAAGACCTTTCATTCTAACAACTTCCTAAGTTTATAAGAGCGACATTTAAAATGTGTCCCTATTTTTGATGGTTTATCCCCGTCATTTTTGGCTTTGTCCAGATTTTTTGTGCTAACAGATTGAGAGCTATAGTGGGGTCCCCTAAATGTGGCTTATATGAGCAGTAAGCCAGAAAAATCAACACTGGATCCTGTAGGAAGAGGCACACACTGACAGCTGTAGGCTTCCCTCTTGGGATATACTCAGTCAATCAGCTGTCACAGGAAGAGGGAGGGGAGTCGGAGCTTTGGAAAACTTGCCAGTACAGGGTTACCTTGGAAGATAACCCAAAATGCCAAAGAGACAGTGGGAATAATGATAATCACTTAACACTAACTTCAATAAACATGCCTGCTAAGTTTAAGACATGCCTATTATGTACAAGAAATGTTTACTTGCATACTATACTGTACAAGAAATGTTTACTTGCATACCATACTGAAGCCTATGTGATTAATATATAGTCTTAAGGCATCTGGAATTCATTTCCCAAAAGAAATGCTTACTTTGGCCCACTCTGTGTTCCCTCAGTTTGTGTTGCATCACTGCTAGAAGAACTAGCTTCTCCTTCTGTGGTCCTTGTCCTTTCCACAGATGATGTAATGCTAGCAGTAATGGCAATAGCTGGTTGAGTAGCTGGATGCGACACATCCATACTTTCACCTCCTTCTGCCTCTGTTGCCGATGAAGAACTAGCTGTAGGACTCTGAGAACTCTCTGAATTTTCCTGCTGCTGTCCATTGGTCTGTCCCTGTAAAATGGAGCACAAAATGTTTACTGACATCACAACACAAGTAAATTACCTATCAAGAAATTAAAAATAAGGAAATACATATGCTCCTATTAAAGAAGTGTACCAACAACAGATAAACTGTGCCCCATCATGAAGAGAGAAACATCCAACAAAGTTACTCTGTTTGCATTGAGTTACGGGTTTTCAGCAATCATAAACCAACAAATAAATGTTAAAGTAACAAAAAATCAATAATGTTACAATAAAGTACAGTTCTAAACGCATTTACAATGAAAGTACAGTTGTACAATTAAACTTACCTTAATAGATATTCTAGTTCACTGTTACAGTAGCATAGCACCCAACATTGGCCAGCTTTCAAAACTTTAAGAAACCTTTCATGTGTTGTGTCAGGAGTCGAGGCAGGCTCCAAGACAGAGTTCTGAATTTTTGGTGCTTTTTTGCATAGAAAAACTCAAACAACCACACCCTGGCAATACAAAAGGAAAAAAAAAACAGCACAATAAGGGGCTGGAGGGAAGGGCAACTACTGCAAGAGTGTTCTAATAGAATATTTACTGTTTATATAACTGTACTTTATTCAACATTTAGATCACCTGTTGCAGTAGAGTACCATAGCTTAGGAACGGAGGAGGAAAAATAAATTAAGAATCCAGGAGCCCCTGGAGAATGGTCTTAGCGAAGTCTGATCTGACCTAGAAAATGAATCCAGTTTACAGTGCTGTGCGAAAGTATGGACCAAGTTGCTGCCTCCTGAATACTTCTACAGTTCACCCCTTTCTAGAAGGCTGCCAAAGTCTCTGTGGAATGGGCCATAACCCTGCCTGAAAAAGGCTCATTATGACTAGTACACCAAAAGGTAATGAGACATCCACATGGAAATGGGTCTACTTTTGAAACTGGTCGTGCGTTCCTCTTAACTTCACAGGAGACATCAGCTGATCAGCTTTCCAAAAGGTTCAAGTTTGTCTACGTAGCATCTGAGTTGGCTGTGGACCTCTCTCCCTTGTTCTTTGGTTCAGAAAAAAAAACTGGGAGATGTAGTTTACTTTAAGCAGACAGTTCAAGACCACTTAGGCATAAATGTTAAATATGTCCTTAAAGAAGCCCCGTCTCTGTAGAAAGCAAAGTAGAATTGACTCATTGTAAGAGTTTGTAACTCAGATACTCTTCCTAGCACAGGTCACAGCAATGACTAAACCAATCTTCCATGTTAAGAACTTCAATTCAGCCTGATGAGCTGGTTAAAATAGGGGGAAGAGAGTAAGCTTTTCAAGTACAAAGCTAAGATGCCAAGGAAGAGGAGCTATCCATTTCTTAGGTGGACACACATGAAACACTCCTTTTCAAAAACTGTTTAACTTATGCATGGTTAGAAAGGGGGGAATATAACTGTAGACACAAGATGACAAACGAGTCTTGACAGTAATAAAGAAAGGCCAGAGGACAGTAAATCACAAACAAATCAAGAAACTCTAGCACATAGGCCTGAAGATGGTCCTGGTTTTTAGACTGGCACTAACTACAAAGTACAGTTGTGTAAGCTGCACTCACCACAACAGTACGTTTAAATTACTCACTGATTCAGTAACCTTTGGGCTAGATGGACTGCATCCTGCCAAGGATACAACAGTTTTACAAGGCTCTGGCTCTCTCCCACACCTATACTCTTGACTGCTGACTGGCTAGTCCCCTGGGAAAAAAATCAGCAGTCAGAAAATAGAAAAATCCAGGACTTTCTTGCCCATAATAAAGAGCTTACTCATCCTGAACATCTAAAAGATAACTAACCAAAACCATTATGTCCCAACAACTAAATATACAGAAGTACGGAGATGGTGGGAGCACCTACTGTGGCAGAGTGCAATTCAAACATCTGCTGTTACAGCAAGTGCAACTTACACAGCTCTGCTAGGTTCATCAGTCTCAGTGCTGCAGTGGCCTTTTGGTTAGATGGGTTGATTACCAACGCCTATCCAACCTGGGCAGAGGAAAGATAAGGATCCAGAAGCCTCTAGAAAATGGTACTAGTAAAGCCAGTCCTAGAAATGGAAAAGGAACTTAGTTTGTAATGCCTTGTAAAGGTATAACAGAGGACCGTACGGCTGCCTCTAGAATGAGTCTCGAGTCCACCTCTTTCCAATATGTCATTCTAAAAGGCAAGGCTCCAGTAGAATGTGCCTTGACACTGCCTGAAATAGATGTGCCATAGTGGGAACACCAAAAAGCAATAGCACAGGACAACAATTTTGAAAGTCTCCTTTCTTTGTCCCATCAAAAGAAATTAACAGCTGATAAGCTTTTTTAAAGTATTAAGTTCTGCCAAGACTGACTGTGCATAGGCAGCTGAGTTACTTCGTTCTGAGAATCTGGATGAACACTGGGGAAATGATGGCTTGATTCAAAGTAAACTCTACAAGGAACTCTGGGTAAAAATTGAGGGACTTCTTCTTAATGTGATCCCATCACTATGGAAGACAAGATAGGGTTCATACATCATGAAAGCTTGCAACTCAGACACTCTTCTTGTAGATGACAGAGAAATACAGAATCCAGTCTTCTGTATAATGGGCCTTAGGTCCACCTGAAGAGCTGGTTCAAAGGGAAACAGATACTAAGAGGCCCAAGATGCAAAACTATTTTCAGGAACTGTTCTGAAAGGGCAGCAAGATGAACATCGATAGAAAAATAAAGGCCAGAGAAAAGTAACTTGCACATATTACATGCATTCTGCTGTCAAACATATGTGGTACACTCTTCACTGGTGTAGCTATAAATAAGAGGAGGAACATGATCTTGCCTATATGGATCAGCTTAGTACAGTTTGAGGCTGGATCAGCTTATTACAGTTTGGGGCTTAATACAGACATTCTGTCTTCTGCAGACTCCACTAGCCTCCATTCCATCAAGATATCCTTTTTGAGAAGACTTTGTAGTTAATGAAAGACCTTGGGAAAGGGGGACTATGAGGAAATTGTCTTCCCACGAATATATGTGCCTGTATCTCCTGAAGCCTGGAGATCCCAAACCTCTGTCTGTCCCATTCTGCTCCCTGGAAGTCAAACATATTTTACAGGACACTCTCCAAATTAAAGACGTCTCTACAGCCTCCTGCTGCAAAGACACCCAATAGATATTTTAGGATCATAGAGCAGTGTGGAATTTATACCAGAATGCTCCACTTGATTCTGCTGTCATTTACCTGTTTCTCTGAGATCTATAAAAATACAATATGTATTATCATTACTATCTTCACTTAGGGCCTTTATTATTCTTTAGGGTTAGGGGTCGGTATAATGGTTAAGGTCTTTGCCTCACAGACAAGACACAGGGTTTGAATCTCACTTTAAAAGGAAATTGGCTAAGCTTAAAATGGCCTGCAAGCACGCACACGCACACACGCACACACACACACACACACACACACACACACACACACACACACACACACACACACACACACACACACACACACAGACACACACACACACAGACACACACACACACAGACACACACACACACAGACACACACACACACAGACACACACACACACAGACACACACACACACACACACACACACACACAGACACACACACAGACACACACACACAGACACACACACAGACACACACACACACAGACACACACACACACACACACACACACACACACACACACACACACACACACACACACACACACACACACACACACACCTCTAATTCTGGTTGTATGAGCTAGTAATTATCAAAAAGAAATGGTACAGTACTTGACGTGAGAATTTGAATGTCTGACACAAGGCAGAGAAGCCTGTAACTACCATTTAGTGTTTATTTAGACTGCCTTCTAAAAAAACATGTACCATATAACATGCAGATCTCTGTAGCTGGGCATTAGCATATTCAAAACTATATATCTTACATATTCCATACCCTTTTTCTTCTTTGTATAAAATGTACATACTTTAGGTTTGTATACACTTACTAGCCATGTGGTCCAGTAGACCACTGATAAGCTAGCTCAATTTCCCATTTTCCCTAGTTACCCCAGAGAACTGCCAGATTAAGTGATTTTCTCAGTCTTGCATAGCAGATAAATAGAGGCTGAGGGAATCAAACCCGGAATTACATGACACAGTTTGTTTACAGGTCATAAACGTAATCCTCTGCACTGCCAGACTATATGTTTTGTGTAACAGCATACATTACCTTTTACTCATCATTTTATATTCACCTAATCAGAAGGAAATGGACATTATTTGCCCCTTCTCCCAGGACAGACGAGAGTGACTCTCCCCTGCCTGCCAAGAGTACACCAACAGTCGCAGAGAATGTGACTAACCACCGGTCGATGGTGGCTGTAAGAGCTACACCAGAGGCATCTGGGGAACCACTTTTTCCATAGCAGAGTTATGCACCTGTGACTGAGGGAAAATACCAGCCTGCTGTGGTAGCAAACTCTGCTTAACAATCTTTTTTAGTGGCTGGAAGAAGGTACAACCAAGAAACCATTAAGTTGTTCTATGGTCAAGCCAAAGTGCCAAATTCCAGGAGAAGCTTAGCAGCAATAGTTGGCAAAACAGGCAAGTAGTACTTCCCCTCAATAAAACAGAGTAAATAGCACTTCAAACACATTCTTCCACCCCACCCAAAAAAAAAATTTCTTGAGAAAATGTAGTTTTAAATCGCTTTTTATAACCTTTTACCACAAAAGAAACACTCCCGTTTAGCAGTGTACAGAAGTCACATGACGGTCCACAAAAACAAACTTCACTATCTCCAGCTTAAAAATGTATTTATTTAAAGAAAAAGCAAGTTTTCTGCAAGAAAAGAAAAGTTGAAGGCCCCACCCCTCCACCCCCAAAGGGAACTTATCTGCCCAGCAATGGAACAGTTTTAGCCAACCAGACCTTGAAAGCCTGCAAATTAGTGCTCTCTTCAGCAACCAGACATCCAAACCTGACTTTTAGTCAGCTCAGCTCAAGCTAATACTTTTAGTGCGTTGAATGTGCCACGAAACTTTGGAAGCTGGTTGGCTGTCATATCATTAGCGGGATATAACCCATATAGCTCAGGCAACTGCAGAAGTCATAATGAGCACACACTTATCTGTGCCAAAATGGAGTCACTACAATGATCTTTGGACAGTCCTTCTGAATTCTTCAGCAGTACCTGGATATATATTAGTACAAAGGGTCAAAAACTACACAGGAACATTTTTGTTCAAGTAACAGAAAAAGTATCTATCTTCCAATCTTCTTGTATTAAGTCCTGGAGCAGAATTCTGTCAGGTGAATGCTAAGAGTGAAGGCGAAAAGGTCTACTTAAGGAGTTTCCTACAGCTGGATCGATTTCTGGAAGATTCCCTGATTCAATTTCCATTCTTGAGGGTCTGTCTTCATCCTGCTCAGCTTGTTTGCCATAAAATTTTGTTCCGACAGTATGTAAGATGCCTATAGGGTGAGACTGTTAAAAAGCTATACCCTGGGCTACTCCAAATAGACTGCACAAAGGGTAAGATATGTTTTCCTCGTTTCTTTGTGTCTTACATCACTGTGGTGTTGTCAGTATACAATTATCTTTGGTTCCAGAGCCATTAAAAAGTGAGAGAGTTGAGTCCATTTATCAGCGTTTACGTGCTTTGATCAGTCTTTTCTATTTCAAAGACCCTGCACTTTTACCACCAAATACACTGCTCCCCAAGCAAAGTCTGACATGTCTGTTACAGCCTGGTGGAACTGAAAGGAAAATGGGAGACCTACAGTCTAACAAAAAACTGAACTCTAAACCAAAAATTCTCCCTTTTCACAAAGCCCAAAACTAGAATCTGGAACGTCATGTAACATGGATATTGGGACCATGCAGACTTTAGATATCATTGACTTTTTTTTCTCATGTGGAGTCTTTGAAGAGGAGTCATGAGATCCAGAATCCTGAGAAATTACAGAGAAGAGACAGTAATCTAAGTGGGAAAACTCAGGCATACATCTAGATACTGACCTACTTTTTCTTCATAGGTTCACATAGGTTCATACTAGGCTATCTGCCCGAGGGCATTTATAAGCCTAGCCCATAGTTTTGTGGCTTACGCCACCCCTTAGTTTGGAGAAACTATGCCCATTATTTAGCTGTGCCTCTGTCGAGCAGTGACACTGAGGTAACCCCTGGGGTGTATCTGCGATCTCCCATCCATTGGTCAAGATTCCTCTTGAACAAGGCCAGCGAGGTGCTCTGCCTCGCATAAACCGGGATTTTGTTCCACAGCATAGGGAGTCTTTGGGTGATGAATCTATCCCTCCAGCACGTCCTATTAATAACCGTGTCGAGGTTTAAGTCACCCGCCCTTGTGGCTCTGAGGGATCTAGATTTTTGAGATGAAGCATATTCATCAAATCTGGGTTTGACATGGCCTTGTATGTCAGGCATAGGTCACCTCTGAGCAAGCTGCACGCAACTGAATATAACTGGAGTTCTTTCAGTCGTGCAGCATAAGACAGATTTTTGAGACCCTTTATCCTTTTGGTGAGGAACTTTTGTGGCCTCTCCAGCTGCTGCAAGTGTCGGGTCAGATACATTCCGAATGGGGCATTGTACTCGATCATTGGTCTGATGAGTGATGAGTATAGGGAGACTATGACTTCCCTTGATCTAGATGTGAATCCCTTCATGATAAGGTGGGCAATGTAGAAGGTCTTCCTAACTACTTTAGCAATATGAGTGTCGAATGAAAGGCTACTGTCAACCTGGGTTCCCAGGTCCCTAATAACAACTTCTGTGTTCAGGGGATTGCCACCTATATGGTAGCTAGGGGTAACCTTATTTTTCCCGAAGGGTATGACTATACATTTCTTGGCATTTAACTTGAGGCCATGGCTCTGGCACCAGTTATCCGTTTCTGTGAGACCCTTCTGAAGGATATCTGTGTCGGATGTGTTCTCAACTACGGCGCCCAGTTTGCAGTCATCTGCGAACTTTGTCAGCCATAACCCTCCTGTGTTTGCTTGTACTTCAGAAAAGTAGATGCCAAACAAGAGTGGGCCCAGGACTGAGCCCTGTGGGACACCACTTGTGACAGGCTTAGAGTCTGACATGGCGCCAGCAACTCTGACCCTGTGGGTTCTGTCACTCAGCCAGTTTGCAACCCATCTTGTAATGTATGGGTTTACATTTAAGTTGATGAGTTTTTCAATGATACCCGAGTGGGGTATTGTATCGAAAGCCTTTGCCAGGTCTAGGTAGGCTGTATGGACTGCCTTTCCCTCGTCAATGGCCTTGGTGACTGTTTCGAAAAGGTCAACCAAGTTTAAAAGGCATGATCTGCCTTTGACAAAGCCAAACTGGGTTGGATCCAAAGTCTGCAAATTCCCTATGTCTTTATTTATGAGATCCATTATGATCCTTTCCATGGCTTTGCAGATCAGGCTTGTCAAGCTAATGGGACGGTAATTTCCAGGGTCGGTGGAGGCACCGCCTTTGTGGAGTGGGACCACAGTTGCTGTGCGCCACTCCCTGGAATGCGTATCCGGAGGTGAGACTAAGATTAAACAGCTGTCCTAACTGTGGGTTTAATTCCTCGTTGAGTTCATGGAGCACACAGCCAGGGACACCATCAGGTCCCATGGATGCTGTGTTCTTTGCCTTGGAGAGAGCAGTTCTCACCCGAGCGTTGGAGATGTTTGGGGGGCTACAATCATTTGGTATAGATATCTCTCCTTTAGGGGTGGGGGGGGGGGGGTTTGCACTGAACCTGTCAGCCAGTATGTTGGCAATGTCTGTAGGATCAGTAATCTTCACATCATTTTGAACTAATTCTGAGCATATCTGGGAGTTTCCTTTTAGATTTTCTTTTTCATTTCCTGATCTTTATAAAACATTATCAACAGTCTTAAGGACAATAATAAAATAAACGGCCCACAGATAGCATAGTAGTATAGCAGACTATCGTCACTTGTCTATACATCCCATGTTAAGTGGTCACTTTCTCTAAAGCATCACAGTCATTACTATGGACTTAGTACTTAAACTATATGAAGAAGAAACCTGACTGCCAATATGTATGCTTTTTGTCAGTCTTTCTCCACTTGGTCCTTGTATATATTCATTGCTCAAACATCTTCGGAACATTCCGTACATACAACTTTTCTGTCCTCTGCTGCTTTCTGCCGCACTTCTTTGACTAACTCCATCTTTTCCCTAAATCATAACTGTTTATGAAACATAGGAAAAGTCTTTCCCATTCTGGACTTTTACTCTCAGCTGGTCTATTTTTCCTCCTTGTTCTGGTCTTTGTTCACAATTCCATCTCTATCCATTCTATAGTCCACTAACTTCTGCAGCATGGTAATCGCCTCCTTTGGGCTCAAGAAAGATCCTGATGACCTTTGCAAAAAAATTGTGAGAGGTATAACATCCTCCATTTGATCTCCCACTCTTCTATTGGCTGGGTCAAACACACTTCTTTGTGTTTCAAAAGAAAAGTTTGGGTCTATGAACACTTTTGCCTTCCCACCCTATAATCAGCTTCTTGCAAGGTTCTCAACTTTCTAAAGATTCTCTCTCTCGCGCTCTCTCAATTCAAAAGTTTGGAATTAGACAATTAATGATCTTGATCTTTTAGTTCCTTTCATCTCAGGCCACCACATGATCCAGTTCACTCTGTTGATCTTAATCTCTCCTCCTGCTACTCCTGTCCACTGAGCCAAGAGAGATGTTATTGCCTTCTAACAATACAGTGCCTCATTTCTCAGAGATCTTCATCAGCTTTATGTTTTCTTCTGGTCCAGTCACCCAACTCAACCCATTTGACTTCTAAACAATATAGCTGGGCCTCTTCCACTTCTGCCCTTGCCTTCAGCTCCACAATTCTGTCAACCAATTCCTGTATAACGGTTGGGGCTTCTGCTTTAGATTTTAGTAAACTTTATCATAGCAGGTCTTTCACTTAAGACTCTATCCCTTTCTCTTTGCCTATACTCTGATATCAATCCTCGGTAGGGAAAGCAGTCTCCAACTTACAGTCCAAGCTTCTTCTTGCCTCACCCCACTCTACTACCTTTCCCTCACTAGTTATTTGCTCCCAATACCTTGGTTCCTTTGTCGGTTTGCTCCAGTAAATTCCAGCCGCCTCTTGCCCATTTTCTGAAATCCTACTTGCAGTCACACCTTACGACAAAATCTCCCTTCCCATGTTGGTTTAAGTTCTTAGAACACTTTCCACAACTTTCTGAATATAATATTCACTATGTTTTTTTATTCTCCTTAAGAACTTGCATCCAAA
The DNA here is from genome assembly GCF_019279795.1 of Protopterus annectens. NCBI lineage: Eukaryota > Metazoa > Chordata > Ceratodontiformes > Protopteridae > Protopterus > Protopterus annectens. The sequence continues at coordinate 672,145,273 of NC_056743.1, forward strand.
TTCCATTCTCTTAAGACTGTAATGACTGTATTTGGTTTAACATTACTGCTCATAATAAAAGGTAAATGGTTGTATCCTGACTGAATGTTAATTAATGTCACTAAAAACACAACAGTGATAGTAAGGTGGGGGGGGGGACAACAGTTACAGGGCCATGCAAGTTAGAATAAATAAGTTTAGTGGTGGGCCGGGTGAAGTCGCCCTTCATGTCATCAGATGCAGAGAGCTTGCCGCCTGCAAAAAATGTCCCCAAAAAGCCACAGTTAAGGTTTTTGTCTAGGCAAGACCAGTGCATTTGGACTTGCACTGTACAACTTCTCACACACAACAGTGTACGATAATGAAACAAATTCCACTTGGTTTACTACAGCAAAAACAACACTATTCTCTGCTTTAAACGTTTTTCAAAATGAATGCCAAATTAAACAAAGCAGCTGTACTATGTCATCTGATGGGGCTGTTAAGGCACTCACCCACTGACCCCAACAAACTACACAAGTGACTGCAGGCTAGAACATAAACTCAACTTATAAATTAAATGAAAAAAAGTGTACCTCATCATACCTAATCACAACATTATTCAATTTCAACAGTATCACAATGTGCACTTCAACCCACATAGTACAGTTCAGAGAATACACTACCACTCAACTTACCTCAAGTCGACTAAGGATTCCTTGGATATCTCTTAACATGTGCTGTGCCAGTACCAAACGGACACGGGGCTCACTCTGAAATAATAAGCACACAAGTTTGGTTAATATGCACTTCCCTCCCAACCTCAACCATGTTGGACAGAAAACAAATTCAGCTAATTTCAAAGTAGCTATTTCTCTGAAACTAAGAATGTATACATAAATAATTATCCAAAAACTCTCAAAACGTTTGCATGAAACTCAAAATAGCTCTGTACTTTGACTAAATTCTGAGGCACAGCACTACAGCTTCTCAACTTCATTAAATTTGGCTTGAATGGTAATGAAATTCACAGGCAAAAATATGTAGAAAAATGAAAGATGGGAGAACAAATGCCCACATTACATAACTTTTTAAATTTTTCCAACCTAGTAAGGAACATGATTTTAATCAAAAAGCAACCCAACTTCTATCATGAGCTTACAGTTACTCTTACTAAGGAAGGTGTGCTATAATGTCACTTATTTTAAAGCATACAGCTGTAACTCACATTTCTAGCAGCACCCTTCTGTAACAAATGGAAAATGTTTAGTTTGATCAAATGTCCATCCTCCATCCACAACTCTTTTTCCCAGTTTTGCATATGGGGTCAGGGTGTCAATTCACCAGTGACAATCATCTTTCAATAATGCTACTGTGTAGCAATGGATTAACAAGTGCAGCTAATGTTAAATTTGCTTAAAGGTAATAACATGTATATTTTTATTTACTTACATATGTTAACCAGGATTGAGTACAGACCTTTTTCAGACTCAGCCCAGTAGCACTGCTTGGTTAAATGTCCTGCTCAGATTCACATAGCAGACAAATGGAAGCTGAAGGCATCAAACTCTGAGCTGTTAATGTGCGGTTTCCTGTTGTCCATAACCTTAATACCCTTTACTCATTCTTATACAATGGCATTACACTGGCATTATTACAGTATTATTGCACAGTAAAGATGTGGCAAGGACAGATGATGCTCAAGTTGAACAAAGGAAATACTTGATAATTATAGTGCTGATGTTTATGAATGACCTTACAAGTACAGTTAACATTCAATACGAACAAAGGTCATAATGCAGAACAGTGCTTCTATACTGTAATGGCCTTACAAGTGCATTTATGTTCAATACTTACAAAGGCAATACTTTAATGATTTTCCTGTGGCACCAGGTGCAAATGCATTGACTTCATGGTCAAAACACAGGTGAGTCAGGGTTCAAATCCAACACACTCCACCTTCTTTTAAGGGTTGGCATAATGGTTAAAGTGTTTACCTTGCAGACAAGATATGAGGTTTGATTCTCACCTTTGGGAAGCACGGATAGACATAAGACCTCCTGGGGACCTTAGCCTAGCAATCACCTATGAATCTATGTAATATAACAGTGCTATTAAGAAGTAACAGTCCAACAAGTGGAATTTTGAGAAAAGACGTCATGAAAAAAGATTTAACTGTGATCACTGAGAATTCACAACACAGCATGGCACAGTGCTTGAAATGTCCACCCCCCTTGTTTCATCTGCTGACAAGTGAATGCCAGCACATCTAGCATTTTCAAAATCTTTGTTTAACATGCTTTACAAAGAATCTACTACATTAATACTCCTATTACAATTGTACATTGAGAGACCGACAAGACTCAAACGTGGATTCTTTTTCCGCAGTCAACTATCACTATACTCAAAATCAGTAATTTTGTACTTTACATTGGAAAAAAATAAACACAACCAGAATATAACATAAGGCTGTCAAGCAAATAGTTGCAACATTAAAACTCAGTAGATTAACATGGATACATTTTTAAAAGAGTATACTGACAGAGGAATCAAAACATCAACTGCAATACTATTCCAGCTGTTAGGAATCTAGTTCAGACTAGCTATTTTGCAAGTGGTGGTATGATGAGAAATGTTCTAAACAAGGAAAACTGATTTTTTTTCAAAAAAGAAAGGCGTGATAAATTAAAAAAAAAAAACTACAATTTTAACTGCTTAAACAAAACACATTGACAAAAAAAGGAATGCACAGAACAAAGGAAAAGTGTTCATGTAGTCAGTAGAGGATTAGATGAAAATAAATCAATGAGCAATACCAGAATGTGCCTTTTGATACAAATGAAAGTTATGCACTTACCATCACAACAATATTTGTGAGAGCATCCTATGAAAATGAAAAGGCTAATGCTGAAAGCATCAGGACCAGGCTGCAGGTAAAAAATTTCCTAGGGTGCTCAAAACGTCTTGTCATACATGGCAGATAGCCTGTCTCTCGCTACCTTCTGCTGAAGTGCTTGAGGAGTATAAGAGAACAGAAGGAGAGAAGGAAAGGGAACCCCAAACCAGCCCTTCTAAAGACAAAGGATGGAAGAAGGGTATATTACGGAGAATGCACCTACTTCCACTATTATGGTAACTACATAACATTTGTAACCAGCAAGATGTCTACTATGCGTAACAGGGCAGTCCCTAGCCAATCACTCTCAACAAACATACCTAAGTGACATTCCATGTACTACAATGGTTCCAAATGAAGACATGGACCTGGAGATGCAGCTTACACTGTCCTGTAAAATACTGTAGGGAAACAAAGTAGCTGCTGCATAAACATCAACAAATGGGGAATTACTGAAAGGCAGTGGAAGCAGTCACATTATAGTAAAATGGTTCCTTTGTATAAGGTGAAAAGGTGCTCCATATTTACTATGACAAAAATGTATGCAGCTAGATAACCAGAGAGACCGTACAAGGATAATCTCTGACCTAAGCTGATCATTCTTGCAAGTCCTTTGCTCAGTCAGCAGAGAATCATAGTGGTCAAACTCCATAGAATGACAGATGTACTCTCATCCAAGGCACCACAATTTGTGAAAAACAATAATAATAATACAGGAGTTAAAAATGGTCAAAGTGACTAGTCTGGAGATGAAAGACGAATTAGCTCCAATTAAAGCTAATTAAAAAAAAATCTAAGTGGTTTAATGGAAAAAGCAGTGCATTTAAAACCACCTTATTACAGCCAACTGCTACAAGAAAAAGTTCTCTAGGACAGTTACTTAAAATTAAAAGAAAAATGTGCCTCTCGACTTCCAGAATGGAGATGGTAATGTGAGCAGATAAAAAACAGAGCTCCAGGTTAGGAATCACTAAATACAGAAAACACTAGTAAATTATCAACTGATGTACCTACAATTTCCAAGAAAGCAATAAAAAGAAGACTAAACTAAAAGGAAAAAAATATTTTTACAACACAGAAATAGACAGGACAACATGGAACAATGGCAGGAAAGACAACTGGAAATGGCAGCAGAAGAGATTTCTGTCACTTTAGAAAAAAGATTGACCAAACAGATGTGAAAATATTTAAGATAAGTGGCTCCATGTTGAATTAGACAACAATTAACGAAAATTTGCAATTATCATCAAGGCATTCGGTTGACATAACAGAAATACTTTTGGGAGAGAATTAATTAATAGGGGGAAAATGACTGAGAATGAACATAAACCAGCAGTTACCAGACCTAGAAGCTAGACAGGCAAAAAAGAGAGTATCAGGAGCAGTAAAGTCCCAGTGACCAAAAAAATCCAATGAATTAAAACAAAAATCACTGGAACAAACACGGCAATAAAATCCAAAAATGTTTAATAGGAACAGAAGGTTAGCGCTTTCATGCCCAACAACTAGGCACTTCTTCAGACAAATGTATTAAAAAAAACACAAATATTTATAACAATCATTCAAAGAAACAATTTACGTTCCTTAAGCAAAGGCTTTAAAGGAATACAACAATATGAAACGTTTATGGATTTTATTGCCGTGTTTGTTCCAGTGATTTTTGTTTTTATTCACTAGAAGCTAGATCACAGAAGGACAACTTCATCAGGTTTGCGGCACTCTCACAGCAAGTAGAAGTGAAGGAAAGGAGCGTAAAGAATTCAATAAGTACTACCTTAGCTGATATCAAGTACAAGAGCTTAAAAAAAATCCAGACACATATTGGTCAAACTGCAAACTTTCCAATTAAATGAAGAAATGTGTCTGTGTTGAAAGGGAGCAGTCTTAAAGGTGAAAGACAAAAGGGTTTTTGTGGATAATGATTTTTCACAATCAAACACAAAACTAAAGTTTCCATCCCTTCAGTAAGAATGCACAGAGGAAAGAAACTCCAATTTAAGTTACTGTACTCACAGCCGTTTAGAGTGTTTCATCAACTGAAACAAAAATGTATTACCACACAACAGGTGCTTGCAGAATTAACTAAAAGAAAATCAGAAACTAACAAAAATGAAAAAAAAAAGGAACAAGTAATCAGCAAAGTAGTAAAGAGTAACATCATGGCTACTACTGTAGACAGCATGCCAAAGAAACCACAGTTAATCTTCCAAACAATGACTATCAAAAGGCAAAGAATTACAAAAAAGTGACAGACTTGGCAAAATGAGTGAATTAAAAATACTGCATGGAGGATAGCAATCAGAATGCAGAGAAAAAGAACAGCAATTGCTGACATTCTGAGAAAAACAAATCTGGATTATAATGTAAAAAAAAAGACTTTACAGTATTAAAACAGTGAATACTGCAGATGCAACTGTCGACTGTTTATAGCTGAAAAATGTGTAAATATATTAAAGTCTTCATATACAATGAGGCATTTTAAGAAAAATGTGTTAAAAAACAAAAGTGGCGCACTGCATGTTGCGTGCATGGAAAATGGAATATTTTGTTTAGGTTGGGCACTATATAGGTTCTTGTGACAAAAATGCAAATTTAACACGTTTTATTTAAATGAACTACCTAGAAACAGCTTAGAAAAAATATTTTAGGGTTGTTTCTTCTCATCTATGGTTTACTTGCCAGAAAGCTTGGTTAGAAAGCAGTACAATCCTCTAAAACAACCAATGGTGGGAGTTTGGTAGATGGGTGAGATTCTTGGAATAAATAGAGAGAAATGATAGAATACAAAGGGAAGCCCTACACTTGAGTCATCGGTAACTGACTAAAAAGGGAGGGAACAGTAGAACTCATCTATCCAGACATATAAAAAGCCAGACCTTTTCAGCAATCAAGAAGCAAACTGGATGTCTTGCAGGTTTAAAACAGAATGGAACAGAAGGTATACCAAAGCATGCAATATACAGAAAAAAGTACAGTTTTGTACCTACCATAAATGTAGATGTCCGAGAGGAATGCATCTGCAGTCTTTACAAATGGGTTGTCCTGTCGTCAGGCAGCCCTTCGGTCGGCCGGATTCCAAAGTCTGGGTCTGGCTTTGGCTGGTGTCGCACTTCACCCGACGTCATTGCGGCAGTTATTCGGGTATAAAGGCATCAGCCGACGCCATTTTCCTCAGTGTTTCTTGCCCCAGATGCCAGGTGCCCTCTTGGATGGCTAAATTTTGATAAATGCCAAAGTTTCCAAATAGTAGAGAGCAAACACATAAATAAGCATGTATGTACATATATACAAACAAATACACCATAATAGATCCCCCCCAAGCTAGCTGAAGATTGGCAAATACCCTAGGAGTACCTCAGAGGGGAAGGAGGGTGGGTAATCCTGACTGCAGATGCATTCCTCTCGGACATCTACATTTATGGTAGGTACAAAACTGTACTATGTCCTTCAAGGATGCATCTGCAGTCTTTACAAATGGGTAGAATACCATAGCTAAACTAGGGGAGGAGGAAATGAGAAGAGATTATGGTGTAGTTAGGATTCCTTGCAAAACAGCAGTGGCAAAGCCAGCACGGGATCTAGAGTATAGAGGTAAGTTATAATGCTTGGCAAATGTATGCACGGAGGTCCAAGTAGCAGCCTCTATAATGTCCTTGGTAGCCACTCCTCGTAAGAAAGCTGTGGTAGTGGCTGTAGCCCTTGTGGAGTGAGGCCTGATGTTCTCTGGAGTTTTCTTTCCATGGTAGGAGTAACAAAATCTAATGCAATTTCCTATCCATTTGGAGATTGTCTGTTTAGAAATTGGTTTTCCTTCTTTTCCTGCTGCATATGCTACCAGAAGCTGGTCAGTTTTTCTATTGTTTTTTGTCCTGTCCAGGTAGTAGCGTAATTGTCTGTGTACATCCAAGGTATGTAAGAGCCTTTCTCCCCTGTTCTGTGGGTTGGGGAAGAATGTAGGTAGGTGGATAGCCTGATTTAAAGATACTCTGGATACCACCTTAGGCATAAATGTAGGATTTGTTCTCATGGACACTATCTTGATGGAAGATTAGGAAGGGTTGCACTGCCATTAATGCCTGTAGTTCAGAGACCCTTCTTGCTGAAGTTATTGCCAGCAGGAAAGCAGTCTTCCAGGATAAGTATTGTAATTCTGCTGTTGCTGCTGGTTCGAAAGGGGGAAGAGTCAGTTTTTCTAGCACAAAGTTCAAGTCCCATGCGGGCAGTGGAGTTTTCCTGGGAGGTTTTACATTTTTGATTCCTCTCAGAAACTGTCTGAGCAGAGGATGCGAGAAGACAGGAGGATCCAAGCTGTACTCTGCTGAAATAGCTGATGCATGTATCTTGATGGAGGAATAGGACAGGCCTGTATGGAAGAGCTCCGCCAAGTACTCCAGGATGTTGGCTATGTTCACCAGTGTCACATCTTGCCCCTTTGCAGTACTCCAGATGAGATATCTTTTCCATTTTGCTGCATAATTCTTTCTTGTTGAAGGTCTACGAGCCTCCAGGATTATGTCTTTAACCCTTTGGGATAAATTTGGGTTAATTGCTGTTATGTAATGTTCCAGGCAGTTAGCTGCAGAGTTTTTAAGTTTGGATGCAGAATGTTGTAGTTGTTCTGTGTCAGCAGTAATGGGATCAGGGCAGTGTCCATATTTGTCCCCGGGACATGCTCCTCAGAAGTGGATACCAATGTTGTCTTGGCCAGTCTGGGGCTATCAGAATGATCCTCGGACGTTCCTCTTTGATCTTGAGAAGCACCTTGTGCATCAAAGGAAGTGGTGGGAATGCGTATGCTGTCAGGCTTTTCCAACTGAAGGATAGGGAGTCCACCTTCCAAGCAAGTGGGTGGTAAGTCCTTGTGCAGAATTTCTTCAACTGGTGATTGAAAGGGGATGCAAACAAGTCTATTTGTGGTAATCCCCATTCTCTTGTGATGGTTTTGAAGATGTCCGGATGCAGCATCTGTTGTAGTTCTGCTTAATATGTCTGCTAGAATGTTTTCCTTCCCTGGTACATAAATTGCCTGTAACTGAATGTTGTAGCTCAGAGCCACATCCCATAGGTCCAGTGCCAACCGGCATAGAGGGTATGAGTGTGTGCCTCCCTGTTTGTTGATGTACCACATAACTGTGGTGTTGTCTGTCCTTATCATCAACTGGCCTTCTTGGAGAAAAGGTCTGAATGCCTGGATTGCCAATTTTACTGCCATCATTTCTTTTAGATTTATGTGCAGATGCAGCTGGTCTTGAGTCCATAGGCCTTGAAAGCACTTGCCCATCATGTGTGCCCCCCAACCGAGATCTGAGGCATCTGTCGTGATGGTTTGTCTTGGATGACTTTTGTAGAAGGGCAGCCCTGTGTTGGATTGACAGGCCTGAGCCCACCATAAGAACTCTTGCTTCAGGCATGGGATCATTGGAATTTTGGTTTCTAGGCTGTGCTTGTGCTGAGACCACAAATTCTTTAGGTACCACTGTAGCTTTCTCATATGCAGCCTGGCATGAGGCATGAGGTATCAGTATTATGCAGGATGCCATGAAGCCTAGAGCTTGTAGCACTTTTCTTGCAGTTAGATGGCTCTGCTTTGTTAATGCCAAGAAATAGAGAGGAAGTTGCTCTTTCTTTTCTGCAGTTAGAAATGCCATTTGTTTTGATGTGTCCAGTTCTGCACCCAGAAAGGTTATTCTTTGGGATGGAAACAGCCTTGACTTTTTTGTACCGACTGTATATCCCAGGGCTTGCAGCAGGTAGATGACTCTTTGTAAATCTTCTGTGAGTTTGTTTTTGTTGTCCGCTTGTATCAGGCAGTCGTCCAGGTAGGGATAGATTTGAATTCCCTGAAGTCTGCAATGAGCGATTACTGATGCCAGGCATTTCGTGAACACTCTGGGCGCAGTAGATAAGCCAAAGGGCAATGCTGAGAATTGATAATGCTCTGATCCTGCAAGAAATCTGAGGTATCTTCTGCAAATTGGTCTTATAGGGACGTGCAGGTATGCCTCCTTGAGATCTAGAGTTACCAGCCAAGACTCCTTGCCCAGCATGGGAAGAAGCTGCTGTAGGGTCAGCATTTTGAATTTTGGGACAATGAGGAATGTGTTTAAAGCGGACAGGTCTAGAATAGGTCTCCATTTGTTTTCTTTTCTTGGTACCAGGAAGAGCCTGGAGTAAAATGCCTTCCCTTGCTCCATAAATGGTACCTTTTCCACAGCTCTCATTCTTAATAATTGAGATATTTGTTTTAGAGCTTCTGCCCTTTGAGAAGGTGGTAGGTTTGGCATTCCTCTCTTTCCTGGTAGTGTATGGAAATGGAACCTGTAACCTTTGTCTATAGTCTGCAAAATCCATTTTTCTCTTGTAATGCAGTGCCAGTTTCTTGAAAATAATGTTAGCTTTCCGCCTAAGGGTGCTTCTAGTTGTTCCCTGGTAGGCGGTGCCACCGCCAAGTCACTGTGATTGAGTTGTTGTAGTGGTGGTGGCTGTATCCGTGCCTCGTTGGTTGTTGCCCTGCCACTGGCGACCCCTGTAGGCACCTCTGGATTGGTTTCTGCCTCTAGAGCACCTATTCCTGCCTCTTTGTGCCTTAGAGGAGTCCGGAAAGGACCAATTCTTGGAGGGCCAGTTCCTGCTAAACATTGGGAGGTTGAACTTGTAAGAAATCTTTCACTGTTTGCACAGATTTTGCTTTCTCTTCCATCTTTTTTAGTACCTGCTGTGCGGGGGCACCAAATAAATTGACCTTGTCCATAGGTGCATCCAAAAGCTTAGATTTGACATGGTCTGGTAATGCCTGTTCTTTCAACCATGCATGCCTCCTGATAACTGTGCCAGTCATGGCTGATCTAAAGGAAGCCTCCAGTGCATCATAGCCACATTTTAAAGAATGGTTACTAACCTGCTGTATGTTATGTAACATTTCTTGAACATACTTTTTATCTATAGATTCTTCTGAGGACAGCTTTGTAGTCAACTGGTCAAGCATAAACTCTTGATATTGAATCATATGAAATTGGCAGTTCAAAGCTCTAGCTGACAAAGTAGCAGAGGTGTAAACTTTTACCCCATCTCTAAGGACCTGGAATCCCTTTCAGAGGGAGGGTTTTAGAAGAAGTAGCTGCTACAGCTTTAGGGCCCTGGGAGATAGTCTCTGGATCTGCAAAATGAGCCTTATATAAGTGGTGATGAGTGTCGGGGACCCTGTAGTACCTATCGGGCTTAGCAGGAGCCGGAGGTAAAGTATCAGGAGCAGTGCAAACATCATTAAATGCATCATCAACAACAGGTAGGACTGGAGGTACAGCTAAAGGCCTATGCTGTGGCAAGTGTAGAAATGTCCTAAGCCTTTTCCTAGAGTCTGAGAAATCTTGGCCCTGCCACTGAAATTGTTCCCTCATAGCATGCAAGGTTTCCCCAAAGGAAAATTCCTCAGGAGGAGAGGCTGAAGGGATGGACTCCTCAGCATCAGAGTCTTCGTAAGGAGAATAAGAAGCCTCAGGAGGGTCTGTATGATCTGAGTCATCAGAGGAATCATCTGTGGCTACTGGCTCAGGGGGCTCTGCTCTAGGCCTTTTTTCTGGAGGAGGGAGAGTTAAAGAATTAAAGAGATGAGATCCTCTGCCAAAGAAAGCATATGGGAGCTGGTGCTGGGCCTGTGAGAGGGGGGCTTGGCAGGCACAGGTTTTGATGCTTTGGCTGCCTTAGCCCTGGCAAAGGCCTTAATAGACATAGCTGGAGGAGGCCTAGCAGCTCCACGTGCAGGGGTAGAAATATCTAGGGGAATGGTGTCTGATAAATCCTGTGAAATCGCAACAGAAGGCTGGATTTCAGAAGCCGTTTCTACCATGATAGAAGAGGCCTCGGTAGAAGGCAAGTTATCGGCTGAAGAAAGAACCGCTTGCTCGATTTTGGCCGAAACCGAGACGCTCGTAGTTTGCTTAACCGCGGTTTCGGCCGAAACCGCGGACCGTGAGTGTCGGTCCTTTTCTTTGCGTTTCTTGGTTATTTGCGTAGTCGGAGGATCCGACGGCATAATGTAGGCAAAATCGGAGCCGAAAATCTGTTCAGCAAAGTCCGAGCGACGTCTAAGCGTCCGTCGGTTAAAAGAAGCACAGGCAAGACAAGCTGCTACGTCGTGGTCTGGGCCTAAACAATGTATGCAATAGGAGTGGAAATCTTTATGAGGTATTTGTTTCCCACAAGATAAACAATTATTAACTTTCTCTGACATCGGCTGAGGCAAGAAAGAGTCCCCAACGGGGTACTTAGATTTATAGAAGTCTTCGAAGTAGTATTCGGTAGTAGTAATCTCTGGATCTGACCGACCGGCACTTGCGAACAGCTTCTGCTTCGGGCGCCACGCGGCAAGAAAGACTGAGGAAAATGGCGTCGGCTGATGCCTTTATACCCGAATAACTGCCGCAATGACGTCGGGTGAAGTGCGACACCAGCCGAAGCCAGACCCAGACTTTGGAATCCGGCCGACCGAAGGGCTGCCTGACGACAGGACAACCCATTTGTAAAGACTGCAGATGCATCCTTGAAGGACATCAAATAAATTTACATGAAGTGTTGAAAGGCATTAATTTCAAGACAAAAAAGGCAGCTTAAGTAGTTTTAAAAGCAAAGCATAGAATATTTCAAAACAAGGCTTATAAAATGATTAGTAAAATGCAGTAAACTGACAACATTCTTACACCTGGAGGAAGAAAGATTTATACTTACTCGAGCTACTAGAAAATAAAATACAGTTCAAATCTACTGTTATTAGGGAGAGTACAAGTTATACTGCAGGACATGGGAGGAAAAAAAGAAAACTTGTTTGTATACAGAGGTTGGTTTATATAGGAGAAAAGGGGAACAGTTGGCTATACACAACAGGATAAAAGACCAGACAGGATGAAAAAATGTGATACAAATGAAACTTAGAGAAGCAAATAAGACTAAAGAGAAACAGTAAGTGACTTAGTTAAGAGGGAAGTGAAAGGAAAATTCAAAAGGTAATTATAAAACTGAATTTACTATGCAGCAAGTGAATGTTTCCATTGAAAGTGAATGGCTTGGTCGAGAAAAAAAAAAAAAAAAAAAGACGAGGGCCTGTCACAGATGATGATACCCTGACCCCCATGTGCAAAAATGGGAAAAAGGGGGTTGTGGATGAATGGATGCTTGGTAAGACAAGCAATTAAGATGTTTTTGGTTCCCCTGATCCTTTATGTAGAAAAAGTCTACCGACTTCAAATCAAAACAGAATGACACTGAAGTAAATTAATTTTGGGTGGAAATAAAAATAGAATGTAATGGGAGAAACTATTATTAAACGAATAGGGATGTTAAAACTTATCAGATGTGGAGGCATATTTGAAGACTACGCAAATCAGACTATTATATCTGGCACAGGATCAGAAGCAAAAAACCCAAATGGAAAACGATGAAACAAGGAGACAATGCACAAACAGGATCTCAGGTGGGCATCTGGATAGACAAAGAAATAAAACAAACACTATGAATGATACATACATGTATGTGTATATAAATATATATATATATATATACACACACACACATATAATATATATATATATATATATATATATATATATATATATATATATACATATATATATATATATATATATATATATATATATATATATATATATATATATATATATATATGTGTGTGTGTGTGTGTGTGTATATATCTATATATATATATATATATATATATATATATATATATATATATAAACACACACAAATATACATACACACATGTGCATATACATATTAGTGTTAGGAAAAAATTAAGAGCAAAATGGTCACAGACAAACCATTGAGTAATGTACTTGCACATACATTTATATATCGTTGTCCATCAGTGACTCAGACTGCAACTTATTCAAAAGCATTTTGGGGTGGGGAAATATCAAAAGCACTTAGTTTTCACTGAGTTTTCACTGCTTTTTCTTTTGCATGCAGAAAGTTTGACACAGAGATTACAGTAAGTGGGGTGGAAGTGTGAAAGCAAGTGCTTGTTGGTTAGAGTCAAGTGGCATCTGTGTTTTTGTACGTGTGAATATTTTGGTGTGCTTTTATGAGTGTTGCAGGTCAGGGCTAGATTTAGAGTGCATTTTTGACATGGTGCATCTCTGTGCAGTGGTATTGCTAGGGAAAGGAGTTTTGATAATGTGTAAGGTAGAATTTCACTCAGCTACACTTAGAAAGTATGGCAGAATTAAGTGCCAAACAGTTTTAAAGCCATTAGTTCTACAGAAAAGTACTTTGTTTATGTTTGCTGTCCATTTCAAGGTTACAGTTATGATGGATGAGTAAAGGCTGAGGGAATCCCTTGACCCACCTAACTCATGCATGCTAACAGTAACACGGATTTCAACCCTACATACTAAATTTACAAAACTCCTTTCCCTAATAGTATCACTATTCAGACAAATGTGGTCTGATGACATTAAGGGTTCAAGTTTAGTGATCTAAAAAGAAAGCAGTTTCCTTCTTCAGTCACTTGGTTTTCAAAGGTTTTTTGCTTAGATAACCCTCCTTTCGAAATGCTAGCATCAATGTAACCTTGAAGGAGAATGCCTTGTTTGGGGAGAAAGAACTGTGTAAAACAGTAGATGTGCTTCTCTTTACCGCTGCAGTAGACTTCACCTAAGGGATTTCCTGCAAAGGTTAGTGCAACATTGGGCAGTATACCAAAGCCAGGCAGTTTAAGAGGAAGCCTGGGAGGAGGAATTCACAGTAAAGCTCTCTACAAACCCATGTAGCACAGCCCTAGCAAAGCCATGGAAATAACATACAACTTGTAATGTTTAGGGAAAGTCTGAACAGAGGACCAAGTAGCAGCCTCAAGATAGAACTGGTATCCAAACTCTTGAAAAAGGCACTGGAAGAGGCAACCACCCTAGCAGAATGTGCCTTTACAGTTGAGGAAAGGCATTTGCCAAGAAAAGAACAAAATGAAATGGCCTTCGAAATCCATTCCAGGATGAAATGGTTTGCTTAGAGACAGCCAAACCAAAAGTCCTTGGATGAAAGGAAACAAAAAGTTGATCAAACATGCACATAACTTTAGTCTTATCCAAATAATATCTGAGCAGTCTATACAAATCCAAGATGTGAAGAAACTTCTCACTGGCAGTCTGCGGAGAGGGAAAAAAGGAAGGGAGATTATTAGACTGATTAAGAGACAACTCAGTAACCAACTTCAGCATAAAAGAAGGATTCATACAAAGAGATGCGCTATCTCTATGAAAAAACAAAAAAGGAGGAATAGTCATGACAGCCTGAATTTCAGACATTCTCTTGACAGAAATAAGAGACAAAAGAATAACAGTCTTCCAAGTACAATGTTGTATGGAAGCTGAAAAGCAACCACAAAAGGAGCCTAGATTAATTGTTCAAGTATAAAACTGAGGTCCCAAGAAGGTGGAATAGGCTTCCTGGGAAGCCTGACATGAAGAACACCTTTAAGAAACTGCTGTACCTCAAACATAGAGGTCAGACAAGGATGCAAAGGCAGAAATTGCAGACAGTGAGCTTTAACTAAAGAATGACAACTCAACATGCAGCAGACCACACAAATGAGGCATAACTAAAGAAACCTCCATGGATAGGTGATCCTAATGGCAAGAAAGGCACCAGACAGAAAAATTGTTTCCATTTGGACATACAAGACTCCCTGACCTACCGCAGAATCTGAAACATGTCCTTAGAAAAGAGGTACTTAAAGGAGAGCCACACCCACAGACTCAAAAAAAACATGTTTATTTCATCATGATTTGGCATTTACTACATTTTAACACTACTTTTGGACTATTTACAGGTTTTTAAATATTTTAAGATGTAACTTCTGAGTCTGACCACATGGGGTCTGGCATCTTGAAGTAATTCTGATTGTTTAGTCTACCTCTACATATCCCATAATGCAGTGCTTGTCTGTAAAAAATTACATCACGCAGGCCTCTTTCCTCCTAAAGCTCCTGTCACTGCACTGATTTTACATGCATACACTGCTGTCTTTCAGTCAGTAGTCAACATTTCATGCCATTCAATGACCACTTAAAACACGAACAGTGCAAATGCCACAGAACAGATTTTCAACATGCTTTTTACTGCTGCTTCTTTTTAGAATGGCTAAACTGCAGTCTTTTGTGAAGCCTGAATTTGTACTACTTTGACTCATCTCCCATCCACCTTCACACCTAACTTCCCTAGCTGTCAAAGTGCTAAAGGTAATTTGAGCTGTTACCTGCTGTGAGCCGTTACCTTTTTCTAGCCTTTACTTTCTGTATGGGTAGGGAAGGACCAGAGAGCTGTGACATCACAGCATGGGTGGGTTTTTAGGACAGTAGTGGTGATGTCAGTTTGGGGAGGGAAATGGCCAGAAAACTACCTGTATCCAGTGGCCTTAACATCAGTGTACTGGAGACTTTTTCAGGGCGGGACAAACATTTTTTTGAAAGAGAAACCAACAGTACAGTAAGGTGCTGTTCTAGTGGAGAGAGACAGTCAATTTAAAATATTTTAAATGCTGTATTGTTGTTTATTCATAGCAGGGACAGTAAATAGGGAGGAAAACGACAGAGAAGTTGAGCATTTAATAATAGAATCCCATTGTTGTCCCTTAAAAGGGATCAAAACACTATCACTCACAGTGCCAGTTGAAGACTGGACAGATGAGGATGGACAAGAAATTCCTTGTCTTGGGGGAGAAGATCTACCCGGTGAAGTAATTCGTGGTGACTGGCCCAGCTGAGTGAGAAAGAAGGGGGAACCCAATGCTGTCTAGGGCAAAATGGAGTCACCAGCAAGATTATGGAAGAGTCCTGTCTGACCTTGTGCAGAACCCTGACAACAGAGGAAAGGGGGTGAGTATTCAGAAACACTTCTTTTCCATGGAAAAGACAGGGTATCCACCTTCTAAGCCAGAGGACTTGGGACTCTGGAACAGAACAGAGAAGTTTGTCTTTTTGCAGGTAAGGTGAAAAGATCTGCCTGAATACCCAACCTATGGACAATGTCCAGGAAGACAGCCCATGTTCTGGACCTCCTCAAAGAGTCTGCCACCAGAGTGCGCTATGAGGGAATACAAGCTACCCGAAGAGTCACTTGATACAAGATAACAAGAGTCCGGACCTGAAGAGCTAGTATGCAAAGAAGACAGACCTCATGCCTTCCTTGCTTGTTGACATACCACACCACACCAGTACTGTCTGAAGACTTTGAGAGCCATGGGATGAAAGTCTTCATCTCTTATGCTGATATGATCTGACCTACGATGAGGTGGCCAGACACCGTGGACCTTCAGGGGGCCATGTGAAGCTTCCCACCCCATATCTTGGGAGTCTGTGAACAGCTCCTGAGAAGGAAATGGAGCCTGAAAGGGAAGCCCTGGACAGAGAGAGTAATGATGAATCTGCCACTGCAGCTCAAACATGAGACAAAGAAAAGAACAGGCAACTCCAGGGTGTGGCAATGTTGAAACCACACCAATTTAAGGAAGCACTTCAACTCTCTCATATAGTGCCTGGTGTGATGGGGAGCATGGGAATGGGGGAGATGATGCATTCCAAAACTATGACCAAGAACAGAGGAAGAAGAGACTGTAAAAGAGCTTGAGGGGGCAGGGACAGATACCAGCATTCGAACAGTCTGAAGCCTGCAACCAAGGAAAATATGATCCTGGAAGGCATCAGGTCTGACTTCTGGAGGTTTACGGTGAATCCCAGAATGTGTAAAGGAAATAGTGAACTGGAGATTTTGCAACAGACTGCTGGTCTGAATGAGCAGATCTTGTAAGTAAGGAAAAACCTGTATGCCCTAAAACCTGCAAAAAGCAATGATAGGAACAAAGCATTTGGTGAATATCCTTGGGGCAGTAGAGAGGCCAAAGCAGAGAACTGAAAATGTGAGGAAGAAACAGAAAAACTTAATTTCCTAAAACAAAGGTGAAAGGGAATGTGAAGGTAGGCATTCATGAGATCAGGAGAAACTGTAAAGGCCTGGGGAAGAAGAGGAGGAAACAAGGTCTGAAGGAACAACATCAGAAAAGAAGGAATTCTGAGAAAGGTGTTGAGCAGAGAAAGCTCCAGAATAACAAAAACATTCTGGAGTAAAACCCGGCCCCCGCCTAGGTGGGTGGAATGGGCTGAATAGTGCCCTGATCCAAAAGGGACTGCAGAACCTCTGGAAAATGAGGTAGCTGCTTGAGGAAGTTGAGCAATGCCTGAAAAGGGAGGAAGGGATTTCCAAACCATAAAATATTCCTGATGGATAAATCATGAGAAACTAAGAATCTCAGGTGATCCGAAGCAAATTTGGAAGAGATAAAGGAAGGCAGAGAGACAAGGGGATGGCCAAACATCAAACAGAACCAAGCTTATCCTGAAAAGAAGATTTCTGGGAGGAAGAAGTCCAAGTAGACTTAGCAGGGGGACCATGCTTAAAACCTTTTTCACCCTAAGGAGGGTGGCGAGTGTCTATGAACAAAGGCAGACTTGGGAAGGATAGTTTCTCTGAAATTTGGGAATAAAGGAAACAAACACTGTTTCGGTTCCTGCAAGTCAGGCTCCCTATTACGCTGTCGCAGACACAGGTTGTCGAATGCATCTGTTGAACTGAAAAGCATGAAAAGGCAAAATAGCGAAGTGACTTTTCAGCGAATTCTTTCCCTGGGAAAGAATTTGTTTTCCCACTTTCGTTACTTTGCCTTTTCGGCTCTATAATGCAATCTCAGAGTTGGTATATTTATGTAGGGGGGCGAAGCCCCCCACATTATGTAATGTTTTACAGTTTTTTTTTTTTTTGGTTTCGGAACAGCGATTTTTTCCCCTTGGGGAAAAAAAAAATCGCTGTTCTGAGGTTTCGGCGTTGTAAGCTTTTGCTTACATGGGGTCGATTATGTGTCATTCACTCTTCTGAGCATGTGATATCATAATACAGACCCGCAAGGCCTTACCCTTTATACTGCAGGGACTTGCAGCAGTCCCAAAAAGACTTTTACCTAAAGAAGCATCCAAAAGTTTGGTCTTAATGTCATCAGGCAAAGCCTGAAGAAGGAGCCAATAGCAGCTACTAATCAATGACCCAAAGGCAGCATCCCTGGAAGAGGCATCAGCTGCATTTTACTCAGTGACGGGCAACCTGAGTAATACAGCCTAAAAGAGAAAGGACAAAAGCCTTTCCCTCAGAATCAGGGAGGTCAGAAACCACCTTAGAAACCTGGGAAAAGGAGGATCAAAACATGCCTGGTTGCAAAAGTCTGGTAGTTAATCGCCTTAAAGGACAAAGTAGCAGTAGTGTAAACCTTTTTGCCCAACCTTTTCATAGTCCTACTCTCCTTATCAGAAGAAAATAGCTTAGTAGATGGCAACAACTTAAAAGGGTTTGTCAGATGACACTGATACAAAAAACAGAGGTAATCCAGAGGGCTTGAGTGAAGTCTGGTATTCCACCTGTGACCCAGAGGGTGCCAGGACTAACAAGAAACAAAATATAAAGGATTAGTCCAGTTAAAACCACTTTAGCTAGCAGATTTAGGAGACCATCTCCATTACCCTCCCTGTGGGAGGAATAAAGACAGATCAAAGTTTGCAGTGGTTTACTCAGTTAAGCAGGTAGATGGTCCATCTATCCGCTTAACTGAATAAACTATTGGACATTTCAGCAAGAGGTCTATATTCCTCCTACAAGGAGGGCATCAGAGAGAGAGAGAAAATCACTTTAGCTAGCAGACCTAGGAGATTATATCTGGACTAATCTTTTACATTCTGTTTCATGAAATGGATACTACTGAAGGATCAGCAGAAGGACACTTAGAAAAATGTGCAGTCCTCAGGCACGATGTAAGAAGGCTACTTTGCACAAGAGGCTGAGAGTCAGGGATTACAGAGGTTGCAGAAAAAAGTATCCAAATGTGCAGCCAGAACAGGAGGGACAGCTGATGGTTTGGGAAACTAGATCTGGAGGAGCTCATAATACCTCTTTTGAATATCAGAGACGTTGCAATAGTTCCAGTTAAAATGCTCCATCATGTCAGCAATAATATCACCCAAGAGGACAACCCTTCCACGGAAGAGTTAGGACTCAAAATCCTCTTCTTTCGAACTGTAGTACGGGGAGAAGGAATTTGAGAAGAATAGGCCAGGGATTCTTCCCCAGAGTCGAAATCCTCATCTGAGAAAAATATCTCAAGTGTGGATGATCAGGGAGGAGCAGGGACAGAGACCACTTGAGAAGGCTTCAAGGCCATCAAAGCATTAAACAAACCCTGATTGAAATCCTGCCATTCAACCTGGGAATCCTCTACAACAGGGAAAGTATGCTTTGTCTTCAGTTTCTTTTACTGCAAAACATCTGCTCAGAAACCCTCAGAATCTCAAATCCCTGATGCGACTCAATGGTTCTAGGAATTTCTTCCTTCACTAAAATCTGAGGAATCCCCCCTCAGTCACTCAGAAGCCAAGGTTCCCCCTCAATATCAGGTGTAAATGCTGGAGACGCCTCAGGGTATGCATGACAATTTGGATTCATGCCAGCCTCCAAGGAATCCAAAACAAGTACCGGACTATCTTTAGGGCTTTCACTAGCCTCTAGACAAACATCTGGGGGATTGGGGGATTGGGGGATGCTGGACAGCAGACGATTGGGCCTGACATTTTTGGACTTTTTCTTGTCAGACAGCTGGGATGGGAAGATTCCTTCACAACACCCTGAACCATCAGCTTAAGTCATTGGTTTTCATGACATATGGACAAAGACGACAGATTACTACACAAGGTCTTAGGCACAAACACCTGGCAGATACAGTACTGTGTATGACTGTGGAAGCACCTAAAAAAGACATTGGTTGTGACAGCCTTTACAGGGAATCCACCCTTCACACTGGCATTACCCCTTTCTGGAAGACATGAACACAATTCTGAATAATAAAAAAAAAAGAAAAGAAAACAAATCCCAATGGGCCACCTATCTGACAAACAGCCTGGTAACTAGCATAGCAGAAGGGCGTTCAGACTGATGTAGGACAATGGCGCTCAGACTGGCAGCAAACAAGTTCTGAATGTGTGTGTGTGTGTACACACACATATATATATATATATATATATATATATATACACACATACACACACACACACATTACCTTTATGCCCTACGCCTTGCACATAGAGCATACGTGTGATGTTATGTATGGCGCCTGTAAGAACTAAAGACTTTCCTACACTGGACGGACATTTGGCTACCTTTTCAGGAGATCAGACACTGCACTGGTTAACAACAGGAAAAACAGTACTCTTACTTAAGAGTGAACCTGCAAGCTACCCTAAAAATTATAGACCAATAACTTGTCTTCCCACGACGTATAAACTATACACAGGGATTGATGCCAACAGTTTGTAGTCATTTAGAAGAAAACTCAATTATGGCAGTAGAACAAAAGGGCAATAAAAGAAAGTCATACGGAACAAAGGATCATTTGTTGTTAAAGTTATAGAGGAGAACTGTAAGAAAGGGAAGAATCTAAGTATGGCATGGATTGACTATAAAAAAGCATTTGATAGTATCCCGCATTCATGGATTAAAAAAAGTGCTTAAAAATATATAAGGTACATCCTACACTGATTGATTACATTACAGTAACCATGAAACAGTGGGAGCTGCGGTGGTGGTGCTGCGCTAGCATTGTCGCCTCACAGTAAAACATTGTCCTGTTCGATTCTCAGCTAAAGCGTCTTCTGTGTGGAGATGTGCGTGAATGGGTGTACCTTCGTTGAAGGTTCTGCGTCAGGCCTGGCAAGACGGTATGTAAAAATCTACTGCCAATCATTAGTGGACCGGAGTTCCGCTGTGGCGACCCCTAACCGGGAAAAGCCGAAAGATACAACCATGAAACAGTGGCAGACCACTTTGCAATTAAGCCATGATAAAGGACAGATTATTATCCCAGGGATAAAAATCCAAATAGGGGATATTCCAGGGTGACTCCCTGTCACCATTGCTATTTTGCCTTGCCATTAATCCATTAAGCTGTTTACTTAACAGCTTAGGTCATGGCTATAATTTGGCTTCTAGAAAACAACAAAGTATAATGACTTATCTTCTCTTTGTCGACGATTTAAAATTGTATAGCTCATCAGATAAGAAAATAAAAAAAAAAAAATATTTATCACTATATTGTTTATCACGTGACTATCATAAATAATATTATACATTTTATTAATAACACTGAAAGAAATATACATATATACATATATATTTTTAAACAATATATTTTTTAAACAATAATTATCATCGGATGTAATTTTATAGTATTCAACTCTTTGTATATTCCACATTACACATTTCACGTTAAATGTTCAATATGTGAATGATTTATTTAATTATGTTCATCTGTTATATGCTATATACATATATAAAATTTTTTTTATAAATGTACACATTTATTTTAAAAGGATATGATATACTGTTTTTAAAAATTTTTTAAAGATATCATATGGCTTTAAATGATTGTGCACTGACACCTTATAAAAGTTTTTGTCTGATTCAGATGTTTTATATTAACTGTCAATTAAATTTGCTAATTGGCTATGTTTTCCGCCAATTTTGATTTATAAGAACTAGTCTTTAATTTTCTAAAAGTATCTGATGAAGCGTAGCCTTATCTACGCGAAAGCGCTTATCTTTTTATCTTGTTTTATGGAATAAAACCAACAATTTATATCAACGGAACAGTGTGATTTGTTACAACACATCGTGGTGAGACCATCATCTTCTTTTGAACTATATCATCAGATAAGGAATTGAAAGCACAGCTACAGGTAGTCAAAACTTTTTCAGATGATACTGGAATGGCATTTAGTCTTGACAAATGTGCAAAAGCAACATTTAAAAAAGGAAAATTGCAGCACCAGGAAAACATCAGTTTGGGGCAAGAATGTGATATAAAAGAACTTGAGCAACAGGGGGTGTATATATACTTGGAAATTGATGAAGGCTCAGCAATAAAACATGAACAAATGCAAATAAAGCTTAGTAAGGAGTACTTTAGAAGACTCCAAATTAATCCTAAAAACAGCATTGACACCTAGGAACAAGACCCAAGCTATAAATCAGTTTGCTCATCCTGTCCTAACTTTTAGTTTTGGAGTGATTGACTGGCCCCAAAAAGTGGTGGATAGACTGGATATTAAAACAAGAAGGATGCTTCATGCTCACCAAATGATTTATAAAAATCAGTGTATACCAAGATTATATATTCCCTGTTCTGAAGGAGGGATGGGCCTCCTTGAAATTGATTACAAGTATAGATCTGCAGTTGTGGGACTCCACACATATCTACTGACCTCACAAGATCCACATGTGGTGAAAGTTTTGAAAAATGAGGAGAATAAATCTAAGATGACATCTCTGCTTAATTTAGCAGAAGCATATAGACGTCAAGCAGGAATGGAAATCAAACCAGAAGTGGATAAAAATAAGGCAGCAACTGAAAGTGCTAAAAAACAAAAGAAAGAATATAAGGTGAAGGATCAGATGAGAAGGCAAGAAATGTGGAAAAAACATAAATACAGTTGCAAGTATAGAAAACTTCTGGAAGAGCCTCATGCTGATCAAGAACGAATGCAGGAATGGTTAAGGAGAGGTGAATTTACATCAAGAAATGAAAGGTTAACATTGGCAGCCCAAGATAGTGGGGCTACATACACGTTGGTTTACTAAGTCTATTGAACATGTGGGAGAAACCGATATATGTAAGTTTTGTGGAACCGAATTGGAAAAACAGTCGCACACCTTATTGCTGGTTGCAACTCTCTAATGCCAGAGGGACTGTATGCTGAAAAGCATAATAATGTGGCGAGATTGTGCCAACATTATGGTATCGAAGTGGCTGAAAAGCACTAGAAACATGAGCCACAGAGAATCATAGAAAATGATGAAGTTTACATCACATAGGATCACCCAATACTAACGATCCAAAAGATAGATGCTAGAAAACCGGACATAGTGGTCCAAGAAAAGAAGACAAAAGTAGCATTGATCATTGAAATCACCACACCTAGTGACTACAGTGTCTTGCGTACAGAGAGACACAAAGTCATAAAATACCTCAATCTGCAGGCAGAAACGAGAGCCATGTGGAAGAAAGTTACCCAGACAGTTTCAATAATAGTAGGAGCAACTGGTCTTATAAAAAAGAATTTACATTCGTACTTAGATATGTTACCAATTCATGTAACACTGTACAAATTGCAGAAGAAGTCATTACTGGGCACATTGCAGGTGCTATGAAGAGCACTTTTGGCTAACATCAAAGACTGAAACAATACTAATTTAATGAACTTTAATCGCACTTTGACTTAGGAATGGGGTCCATTCCCATCATATTAGAAACCCAAAAGACTTGGAGAAATTAAAACGGGAGATCCCCTACGTGAAGATTACTGCAACAGTGACCTGGAAGGACATCTAGGGTACATGAAAAATCCCAGATATCCTATGCATTTATTTGCCTCTATCATTCCATTGCTTGGGCCCTCAGCTGCAGACTTGCAAACACCAATTCAGAATTTAAAGGTGCATTTATATTTTGGCCTTTAAATCACAGAACTATGTAACCAAGCATACAGTCTTACTACAATCTCATAAAATGCAGATGCTTTTGTTGTATCGGCACACTGCACACCTCACACAGCATGTTTCAAAACCAGAGTCAAATAATTCACGTAAGACTAAGGCATCCTAAGTACACACTCAGTAGTGAGGGATTTGGGCACCCAGGTTGATAGCAACCCGAAGTTTAACCACCATGTTGCTTCTGCTGTACAGAAAACTTTCAACGTGGTCCACCTCATAAGTAAGGGTATCTCATCCAGGTACAAAGAGGTCATAAAATCCCTGTATTCTTCCCTTATAAGGACAATTATCATGTACAACGCCCCCTTCGGCATGTTCCCCGCAAAGCACATGCAGCAGCTGGAGAGATCACAGAGGTTCCTCACCAGGAGAATCCATGCCTACCCTATACAGAGAGGCTAAAAGCCCTATCCCTCTACTCAGTTTCATATAGACTCTTCAGAGCTGAACTCTGACTGGCATACAAAGCAATCTCAGACCCCGCCTTGATGGGACTGCTGCATATCCACAAGTCAAGCTCCACTCAAGCAACCCGTACGCGCGACCTCAACCTGGTCTGTGATATCAATAGGACTTGTTGGCAGGACAGATTTGTGTCCCAGAGACTCCCCATCTGTGGAACAGACTCTTCCTCCACGTCAAGCAGAGTACCTCATTATCCCTTTTTAAGCGCAAGCTGGCTAACTGGATGAGAAACAGAAAATACACTCCTGGGGTTCCACCTGTGTCCCTGCTTGACAGGGTCTCTGGGTACTGACTTGTCTAAACATGGGCTAAACTCTTGGCTAGGCTTATAAAGGCCTCAGGGCCAATAGTCTAATAACCTCCTATGATGTGCAAAATCATCCAAACTGTACACACACTGTAAAATAAATTTCCATACATAGCCTTGACAATTTAACATTTTAAAGGCTAGATTACTAGAGACATCCATTTGCCTTGAAGTTCTAAACATTTTCTCTCTCTCTCAGGGGGCATTGGATTAGATGAAGCCATATAGGTATTTGAGCAGGCAGCCTGAGAGTCTGCAGCCGAGTCATCAGTGAAATGAGAACCATGACCTGCCATGTCACAGGAGACCCTATATTTTCTCTGAGCCTTTTTAGGGGCGGCAGGAAAAGATACTTCTGTCCCGCAAGAAGTTTTTTTAAACATCTTCCAGGGCTAGTAATAGTGGGGAGAATAGCCACAGAATTAGGAATCTCATCCTCTAGAAAGTCGTACATCTTGTGTAACTCTGGGGTAGTTGGTTCCTGACTGTTAACCACACAAAACAGGAGACAAACCTTGGAGTTGAAACAAAAACCACAAAAAATACTGAGCTCCACATCCAGGGTGCCTACAGTATATTCCAATAAAAAAGCAAAAGATGGCAGAAAAAAGCCTCAGGCTCAATGTAGTTTAAAAGATTTAATACACAAAAATAAAAGAAAAACATTAAGCACTTTCATCCCTAATAACAGGACTTCTTAGATTCCTGGGCACAGACATCAGTATTTTTTCTAGATCCTGACTTTTCCCAAGCAAAAACATCACTGCAATCATCTCAGTAAAGTGAACACTTGTTTGGACTTGCGTTCAGGTTCAACTTTTGAAAAATCAAATTAATTGAACTCAGTGTCAACTAGGAAACCACCGCTGATCACATCAGATTCTTCATCATTCTCTGAAACAGAAAGGTCTCAAGCCAGACTAGTACTAGAACCATGCACAGGAGCACAACCATCAGAACTAGCTCTGTGCAGGACACTGTGGCTGTTGGGATGGCTAAGTGGTCTAAGGCACCAGACTCAGAGTGATATTACTTCCATTAGCATGGGTATTCTGGTCTCCAAGTGGAAATGCGGGTTCAAATCCCTCTTCTGACCATTTTAGGGTTGGGAGGGTAGCCTAATGGTTAAGGTGTTTGCCTTACAAACACAAGGTGCACGGTTTGAGTCTCACAAGGGATAATTGGCTAGGCTTAAAATGGCTCGCAAGGGCAGTTAGCCTAGTACGAATCTATCAATCTATGAGCCTTAGCCAAGTAAACCACATCAGCCTTATAAACAAGCTATAATCCGATCATCAGCTTTATGATGAAGCTTCCATTTCTTTTTGTTGTGAAATTTGCTACTAGATAAAATACCTGGGGACAGAATATTATGTCTGGCAAGGAGTCTCTTACCCCTTGGATTCCGGGTTGCCAGATTTCCAACCAGCCAGGTAGGGAAAAAAAAAACAAAAAAAAAAAAAAAAAAAGGTCTTTCACTGCAAGTGAAGACCAAAAAAGGTCTTTGATGTGGAACAGAGTTCCACATTAAAGAACAGTAGTTTCAGACTAAGCACGGAGCTTCTCATGTTTAATGCATTGCAGTTCCGCATTCAACACAAGTAGCTCCGTGTTTATGATTTGATTGGCCCATATACTGGCATACGGGCCAATCAAAAATCACTAAACATGGAGCTTCTCGTGTTTAATGCAGAACATTGCAGTTCCGCATTCAACACAAGTAGCTCCGTGTTTAGCGATTTTTGATTGGCCCGTATGCCAGGTATACGGGCCAATCAAAAAAAAAAAAAAAAACAAACGAAGTGGAGGCTGGCCGGGATTTAAACCGGCAGGGTGGGACTCGGGATCAGGCTGCTGATCTCGGGACAGTCCTGCCCAAATAGGGAAGTCTGGCAACCCTGCCTGGATTACACCTGTGCCTAAAAGGCTTTAAGCTCTCCCATACCTATGCCAGACCTGGAGGATGCATCTAAACCCTGTTCCAAAGTGGCCTGCAAAGAAACACCAGAGGGAGGCAAAAAGTAAGTGGTTTGTGGGCAGAGCAGCGGCCCTGACAGAACTGCTTACTGTAAGCTGAGACATAATTATTTTATTTTCTTTTTAGGTGCAACCTGATTTGATTGGGGGGGGGGGACCACCAAAGTTAGGTTCCATCAAGTCTGAAAAGAGAACACCAGCCACAATAATAAACTGACAGTACTAGATACTATAACACAATAAGCACTTAAAGTTTCTAGTAATAAGCATGTCCCCACACAACTAAACTCTACCAAACTGTCCTATTATCACAAAAAAACAGCATAAAATGTGTTCAGAATTATTTTACAACTGACAGAAGTTAAAGAATTTCCATTATCCAAAGACCAAACAACAAAGCAAGCAATGTGCCAAAGCAGTGTTAAAATGATCTCCACATACTTGAACCATGTTAACCGCCATTAAATGATGTTTAATGGCAATATAAACTATATTTTCTTGTCAGAGAGTAAAATTTCCATAGTACATTCAAATAATTCAGAGTAAAATTGAAAAGTACAGTTTTGTACCTACCATAAATGTAGATGTTCGAGGATTCCCTTGCTGCAGTCCTGACTATTGGGTATAGTCCGCGTCCCAGTCGGCCCGAATACCAGAGTATAAGGCTGACGTCGGTCATGGCGCCTTAGACTGACGCCAGTACGTCAGGGTACTAATGCGCATGACCGACGTCATTTCCTCAGTCTTTTCTTGCCCCAGATGTCAGAAGACCCAAAAAGACAAGTCCCAAAACAACCTGCACCAAAAACATGTACAATATATACAACAATATGTACAAAAATATATATATATGTAAACTCACCTACACAACCATCCCAAAACACAGAGGTGTAGGAGGGAGGGTAAATTGGACTGCAGCAAGGGAATCCTCGAACATCTACATATATGGTAGGTACAAAACTGTACTAAGTTCTTCGTCTTCCCTTGCTGCAGTCCTGACTATTGGGTAGAATCCCAAAGCAGAGGTAAGGGAGGCTGGCAAATTATAAAGTAGCAGGAGCTGACAACATGCCTTGTAAAACAGCTGTGGCAAAACCAGCCCTAGTCTTAGAGTATATAGGCAGGTGATAATGCCTAGAGAAAGTATGCACTGAACTCCAAGTAGCTGCTTCCAGAATATCCTTAGTTGCCACCCCCCTTAGAAATGCTGTTGAAGTGGCAGTAGCCCTAGTGGAATGAGGCCTAATCCCAGCTGGAACCTCTTTGCCATGATGGGAATAACAAAATGCAATGCAAAAGCCAATCCACCTAGAAATAGTTTGTTTTGACACAGGCTTGCCCTGTGAACCCAAAGCAAAAGAAACAAGCAACTGCTGAGACTGCCTAAAATTCTTAGTCCTGCTCAAATAATAACGCAATTGCCTGTGTACATCTAAAGTGTGCAAAATCTTTTCCCCTTTATTTTGAGGATCTGCAAAAAACGTAGGCAAATGAATAGTTTGGTTTAAAGCCACACTAGAAACCACCTTAGGCATAAAGGAAGGATTAGTACGTAATGATACCCTGTCCTTGTGGAAAATCAAAAAGGGCTCTACTGCCATAAGGGCCTGCAACTCAGACACCCTTCTTGCAGAAGTAATAGCCAACAGAAAAGCAGTCTTCCATGACAAATATTTCAATTCAGCAGTAGCTGCAGGCTCAAAAGGTTGTAGAGTAAGTTTTTCCAACACAAAATTGAGATCCCAAGCAGGAGTAGGAGCTCTACGGGGGTCTTATATTCTTTGCCCCTCTAAGAAACTGCTTGAACAAAAGATGCGAAAACAAAGGTGGGTCACAATCATAGTGAGCTGAAATTGCTGCAGCATGAATCTTTATGGAAGAGAAGGACAAACCTTTGTCCAATAATTCAGTAAGATATTGAAGAGCCGCACTCAAATTAGGCTCTGAAATCTCCAAATTCTTTGCTGTACTCCAAAATAAAAATCTCTTCCATTTTTCTGCGTACACTCTCCTAGTACTAGGCCTTCTAGCTTCCATAATCACATTTAAAACTTGTTGAGGAAGCTGAGACCTGCTGTGCTTCAACACAGAATATGCCAAGCTGTGAGATGAAGAGATTGAAGCTTGACATTGAGCAGATGACCGTCCTGCTGAGATAACAGATGAGGAATCAGAGGTAAAGGCCATGGAGGCTTCTTTACAAGACTCCTTAGAAGTGGGTACCAGTGTTGCCGAGGCCAATCTGGAGCTATCAAAATCATCCGTGGCCTGTCTTGTCTGACCTTTAATAATACCTTTGGAAGAAGAGGCAGAGGTGGAAAGGCATAGACATGAAGGTTTTTCCAACTGAAAGACAGAGCATCCACTTTCCAAGCTGTGTGATGAAACCCCTTTGTGCAATACTTTGGCAGCTGGTGGTTTAGTGGAGAAGCGAACAGATCTATGTCTGGAGTTCCCCATGACACTGTCAATTTCTGAAATACATGAAGATCCAGTTTCCACTCGTGGGGATCCATGATTTGTCTGCTTAATACATCTGCTAGGGAGTTCTGTGCTCCTGGCAGAAACCTTGCCTGAAGAGTCAGTTGCAGGCTTAACGCAGTCTCCCATAAAATCATTGCTTGCCTGCATAGAGGATAAGAATGTGTTCCCCTTGCTTGTTGATGTACCACATGACAGTTGTGTTGTCTGTTAGAATCAACACCTGCCCTGGAAGAAGTAACTCCTTGAACGCCATCAATGCAAACTGGACTGCTAACATCTCCTTCATGTTGATATGTAGATGCTGTAGTCTGGCTGGCCACTTGTCTTGTATCCACTTTCCATTTAGATGAGCTGCCCAAGCAGTGTCCGAGGCATCTGTCGTTAAAATCTGACTCGCCTCTGGCCGGGTCACAGAGAGTCCCTTGTTTAGGTGACATTCCTGAGCCCACCACAAGAATTCCTTTTGAAGGCAAGGTATTATGTGAATGACAGTGTCGAAATCTTGGCAGTGCTGAGTCCATACATTTTGAGATACCATTGCAGCTTCCTCATATGCAGTTTGGCATTGGGAAGCACCAGAATACAAGATGCCATGAACCCTAATGCTTGAAGGACTGTCCTTGCAGTCAGCACGGACTGATGAGATAGTTGATGGAAGTAAAGTGACAGACTCTTTTGTTTGTCCGGGGTTAAAAAGGCCATCTGGGCTGCTGTATTCAGTCTCACACCCAGAAAGCACATGTCTTGAGAGGGTACTAGACTGGACTTTATTTCGCTCACAGAATACCCTAGGCATCTTAGCACTGCTATGACATATTCCAGATGCTGTAGAAGGTCTTCCTTTTCTTGAGCCAGAATCAGGCAATCGTCCAAGTAAGGATAGATTTGAATGCCTTGAAGCCTGAAGTAAGCTATCACTGAGCCAGAACCTTTGTGAATACTCTGGGCAGTAGATAAGCCAAAGGGCAATGCAGAGAACTGATAATGAAAATCTCCAGTTCGAAACCGCAGATACTTTCTGCAACTTAGCCTTATAGGCACATGAAGGTAAGCTTCCTTGAGATCCAAAGTTACCATCCAGTGATCCTTGCCCAGCAGAGGTAACAGTTGCTGTAACGTCAACATCTTGAACTTGGGAATGTCCAGATAAGTGTTGAGGATAGATAAATCCAAAATTGGTCTCCACATGTTCCCCTTCTTTGGTACTAGGAACAGGCGAGAATAAAATCCAAGCCCCTTTCTGATACAGGGACTGGCTGAATGGCCCCTATCTGGAGTAACTGAGAAACTTGCTTGTGAGCCTCTTTTCTTTGTGGAGGAGGAACATCTGGCATGCCTTTGAAAGGGGCATTGTGTGGAAATAAAATCTGTAACCGTGATGAATGATATCCAGCACCCATCTGTCTTGAGTGATTAAATCCCAGTTTTCTTTGAAAAGAGACAATCTTCCTCCCAAAGGAGCTGCCAGACGAGAATCCACTGGCAGCTGAAAAGGCAGGTCATTGGTTCTGCTTACGAAAGGACTGACCCCTGCCCTCACCAGAAGTCTGAGCAGGTGAACTGTCTGATCTAGGCCTAAACGAACCTTGAGCCCTGCCCCTACCACGCCTAGACCTACCCCTAGACTGGGAACCATAAGCAGGATATGTCCACCCTTAGCAGGCCAATTTCTACTAAACTCGGAGGCTGCACCTGCAAAAATCTTTAACAGTCTGCATAGACTTAGCTTTGTCCTCCATTTTCTTTAAAACTGCTTCCACAGGCGGTCCAAACAACACATCAGACTGTAAAGGAGCATCCAAAATCCTGGTCTTAACATGCTCAGCTAAATTCTGATCCTTCAACCAGGCATGTCTGCGAAGAACAGAACTAGTAGCAGCCACCCTCGAGGAGGCCTGAACAGCATCAAAACCACACTGCAAAGAATGCTTACCCACTTGCTCAGACACATGAACCAAATCCAGCAATTCTTTACACTCAATACCTTCCGCCAAAGCATCCACCTTAGATTTCAATTGTGAAAGGAGATAATTCTGATATTTCAGCATATGAAACTGACAATTCAACGCCTCATGGCTAGAGTGGAAGAAGTATATACTTTCTTACCCCACCTATCCAAAGCCCTTGCCTCTTTATCAGAGGGTACAGGATTTTTAACCACAGAAGCTTTAACACCTTTAGGCCCCTGAGAAACAGTTTCTGGGTCCGCCCTGGGACTCTTAAACAAATACTTATGAGCTTCGGGCACCCTATAATACCTATCAGGCTTAACAGGAGCAGGAGGCAAGGAGTCAGGGTTCAGGGAAGCCTCTGCAAAAACATCCTCCACCACATTCAACACAGGAGGAATAGCCAAGGGCCTATGCTGGGGTAAAAACAAGAATTCCCTAAGCCTTTTCCTGGAATCAGAGTAATCCTGGCCTTCCCATTTAAAGTGCTCCCTCATGGAGTGAAGAGTCTCTGAAAATGAAAAATCCTCAGGAGGAGAAGCTGTAGGAGTGGAATCATCCACATCAGAATCAGAATAAGTAGGAAACTCTTGCAAGTCTTCCACAGAAGACTCTGAAGCCTGTGAACACTGTTCAAAACTATCAAACTCCTGTTCCACCCTAGGCCTCTTATCAGGCGGGGCATAGAACCTCTAATCAGAGTAATCAAATCTTCTGCCATTTTAAGCATATGTTTCTTAGGCACAGAGCCCGAAATGCTAGGAGAAGCCCCCACAGAAGCTGAACTTGGCCTACCTCTAAAAGAAGCTTTGGCAACAGAAGGAGAGGCCCTAACTACCTTGGGAAGAGAGGGAAGAACAGTTACCTGAGAAGCCCCTCAGCCTGGCCTACCTCCTGAGAGGGCACATCCTGTAACAGTAAAGTATCTGCCTCAGACTCCATAGAGACTCCTGGCAAAACCTCTGGCTCCCCTGAGCCTGCTAAAGAACCGACGTCCGGGACTGCCGGTTCCTCACCCCTAGGCTTCACTGTTTTGTCCTTGCGCTTCTTGATGAAGCGGGCGACGGAGCATCCGACGGCATATTATAATTGCAACGCTTCCCAAACACTAACCTAGCACAATCAAGCCTCCTCTTAATAGTGCGCTTGTTAAATCTAGCACAAGAGCGGCAACCAACAACGCCGTGCTCAGGCCCTAAACAAGGTATACACAACGATGATAATCCCTATGCGGTATCTGCTTCCCACAAGAAATACAGTTATTCACTTTTTCTGACATCTGGTTAAATACTGTGGCAAGAGAAAACCAAAATGTTCTAACGGGTTACTTAGCCAACTCTGTTTCGGTCTGAAACTCCGGTTTCGGAAAATCTCAGAACGCCAACCTGCACTCGCAAAATTGCTTCTGCATCGGACCATGCGGCAAAAAAGACTGAGGAAATGACGTCGGTCATGCGCATTAGTACCCTGACGTACTGACGTCAGTCTAAGGCGCCATGACCGACGTCAGCCTTATACTCTGGTATTCGGGCCGACTGGGACGCGGACTATACCCAATAGTCAGGACTGCAGCAAGGGAAGACGAAGAACATCACGCAGTCATGTCATACATAGAGTAAATGATGAGGAAAGAATCTTCTGTAATATTTTCCTGTCAAAAGATGAAATTAAAGTAGAGTAACAGTACAGACACAGATGTGACTAATTTGCAGTTCTGACTGCACAAGACAGCCTCTGTCCAACAGCAAACATACATATTGCACTTCTGAGAGAGGTGCTAAAAGTTTCCTCAGAAACAGTAAAATAAAGCATTTGTCAAAGATCGAATCCACCAAAAAATGCACAAAAGTCCACAAACTGTAGGAAAACAAAGTCGGCACTCCTGGAACCACACACTTTAGCAACTCAAGTAAATCCTTGTAGTAAATGGCCACACAACACTTTAGAAGCGGTAAAAACACTTTTTATTAAACCAAAATAAGAAAGCGATAAGCGCTTTCGTCAAGAACCTTCTCAACTTCATCAGATAAGAGCAAAGTACATTCTGCAAGAGCATTAAGTAATAAACAAATCCCATCACACTGACTAAAAAGAACCTCCCTGAACTCAAATATTCATAAAATGCAATCATAAAAGTATTCTTAAAGAGATGCTCTTTAAAAACATTTAAATGTCATTAACAAGTGCAAAAACGCTAAAAATAAATGTAACTATAAATACGCACAAAATATATAAAATCTATAAAATGGTGTTTACATAAAAATGAAAGTATATGTAAAAGTGTGTATAAACATTTTTTATACATTTTGCCATTCCATTGCTTTTAGTTTTAACAGGCAAGCAATGGAGAGTGAATCATTTAATCCTGGCCATTGCCCTGCATTTAGGCGGACCTGCCAAATTCTTTCTTTTCCAAAAGCAACCCCCATGGGCCACCTCTTTTATCCAAATTAACAGTGTCCACAATGAAAAATTCGAAAGAGTGGTCTGATTTTTCTGTGCAGTGTTTACTCAAGGCATTTGTGGATTTCCCAAGTCTGATATCCCTTAAATGCTCGTAAATTCTGTTTTTAAATTTCCTCTCAGTCTTTCCGACACAGAAACATTCACATGAGTTGCACACGGCACAACAGACAACGCTTTCAGTATGACAGTACCACCCCTTCTTATTCACCTGTATTTTAAAACCATTCACCAAGAATTTGTTGCCTTCCATCACAAAACTACATTAAGAACAGGAACCACATGTTTTCATAGACCCTGCATGTACAATGTTTCTGTTAGACTCTAAAATACATTTCAGGTTCATCCCTCTCTTAAAAACAATATTTGGTTTAGTTCCAGCACATTCTCCGATATCCCTATCATTAAGTAATATAGCCCAATTTTTGAATAAAATATCCAA
The DNA here is from genome assembly GCF_019279795.1 of Protopterus annectens. Classification (NCBI taxonomy): domain Eukaryota; kingdom Metazoa; phylum Chordata; order Ceratodontiformes; family Protopteridae; genus Protopterus; species Protopterus annectens. The sequence goes on from NC_056743.1 coordinate 672,178,866, forward strand.
CACATCTTTACTGTTACTGTGAAAAGTAGTAATAAAAGCACATTTAAAATTTGAATTCTATTCAACATTGGTTAATGCAGTGGGAACGGACTAGACCCAATCCAAACCGCTATCAATAGGGGGCATGCCCTGGGCAGGCATTACCTTGTGGTGACCTAACAAGGGTTTAAAATAAAGTCTCGCGCTTTTGTTGACCACCTCAATCATGACTTCATTAAGGAGTCATAACAGGTAACCCCTCTTGCAAAACACAGCTTTCTGATGGTCACACTCAAAGACGTTATCAAACAAACTAACCATCCGGGCTGCCCTTACAAACTGGCCATTTACTACCCCTTTTTTGTTTAAATGGGTGTGCACTATCAAAATGCAGAAAGCTGTTTGAATAGGTTGTGTTCCTATGAATTTGTGCTACAAAGGCTTTCAACTGACGCACTTTCTTCAGCAAGACGTCCAAATACGCTATTTGTTCACTGTTAACCTCATGTGTGAACTTTAAAAAACTGGTTGTGACATTGACATATTCTAAAAATATTAGGATCGCATCTCTCGGACCATTCCATCAAATAAAGACATCATCCAAGAACCATGTATACAATGTACAAAACTTAAACCATGGGGTATTCATTAAAAACCTCCTTTCCCATGCCAGCATACAAACCACTGCACGCTGACCCCATTCCCACACCTTCAATTTGTAAAAAACAGTGGATCTTCAGAATGCATGTTAGATCCTTTGTTTGTGGTTGTCTGCCTTCATTTCCATGTGCATTTAAATCAGAATTAGTGTTAAAAGCACTTCTGGTCCCATTTTCGCTTCCCCTGAGCGAAACGGGCTCCAAATTGGTCCTCCTCACGTCCGCGACATTGGAATTGGTCTGCTCATTGAACTGAAGTAAACGATAACCTTCCCCTGTAAGCCAAGCACTTCCTGGTTGTTCGGGGGCATGTTTAATCTCTTAAGCCTTTCCAAACGTTGACTAAAGTCTTATAGCAGTAAGTAAGATCACTGATGGATTTTCCCAGGTCTTGGGAGTATAAAGGTGGTGGTATAGTATCCAGATCTGTGCCTGAAGCCATAAAACCGACCAAAAAAAAGCACAGAAGTCCACAAACTGTAGGAAAACAAAGTCTGCACTCCTGGAACCACACACTTCAGCAACTCAAGTAAATTCTTGTAATAAATGGCCACAAAACACTTAGTGTTTTTACCGCTCCCAAACTAAAATAAAGAAATGAGCGCCTTCGTCAAGAACCTTCTCAACTTCATCAGATAAGAGCAAATCCAGAAAAAGACTCAAGTACATTCTGCAACAGTATTAATTATGAGTTCAGGGAGGTCCTTTTTAGTTAGTGTGGTGGGATTGGTTTATTAATTAATGATCTTTTGTGGACGTTTGTGCTTTTTTTGAAGCTCCACATTTCAACACCTGGCTTTCTGCTACTACAAGCCTGTTTTCCCAAAGAAATGTAAGTGCTACTTCTTATAATGACAATCTGGAGAAGTTTAACAAGTTACTTTTAAAAATAAAGAAATTGCAACCTGACAACTTATACTTTAAAGAATGCCTTAAACTAAAGATTGTGCCTAAGGGCCTCCACCTGTGGCAGTTTCCTACAGGCTTGACTAGTAACTTTGCATTCCATAAAGAATTGCTGCATTTATTTGACCAGTACGGGTTTGAATACATGGAACTAGTTATAAGGCATAATGACAAAACTATACAACGTTTAACACAGGAAACTACAGAACTTTATGTACTATTGACTTCTAATGCTACACACACTGCTAATAACTTTGAATATGTGCGTATTTTTAAAAGCATTGAGCAGCAGGTAAACACCATTAAAATCAGGAAATTAAATAAAATTGAGCGTGACAAATCTGAATATGAAAGAAATGTTGCATACCCTAAACCCCCGAAATCCCAATGTTGGGGTGACCGTGCACAACCTAGGAAGGATATGGTCCCCACTGAGACTTTTTTAGGGGAGGAAGAATTTCTGCCACTGAGACGGTCGGAAAAACTGAGGGAGCAGAATTACATTTTGCCAACAGGGGCCCGAGGGGGGGGGTATGCTTTCAACCAGAGGGGCAACAGGAGGTACTAGCCTTGTCTGCTGATGTTGATATGGCTCTCCTTGGTTTGTCCATTTCTTTAAATCAGGATGGTGACTTCAGAGTTTTCAATTATTCTAGTGTACCTATTGACAGTACAGCCTGATACTTTTGCTAGAGGATTGACTTTTAATCCTGATAAAAGTACCAATATTGAAAAAGCATTATTGGATTTGAAGTTGTATACTAGAAAACTGAATCTGAATGTTTTATTTAAGGATTGTAGGTCAATCATGGATCCCATTAGGTTATCCAGTACCTTTAACCCCTCTCCCCATTCATCCCTCAATACAGCGTTTTGAAAAAAAATGGTGAGTTAGATATGAGAAATGTTAAAATGGCAAAAAAGCAAAAATGGAATTTGAAACAGGATGAGGTGAATAAGTTAAAACAACTGTCTGATAAGGAACTCCAGATAATGAAACCAGACAAGGGGGGGGGGGATTGGCATGATGAACAGGGTGGACTACAACAATAAAATGGGGTGTTTGCTAGCAGGTAAAGCTTACATGAAATCTTCGTTTAATGAACTACATGGTGCATATAAGAAAGTGAGAAGTGTTTTACAGGATTTATTCATTGAAGGTAGTCTCTCTGGATGAATTTAATTTTTTAAGCATAGCACAGCCTACGATCCCGGTCATTTTTGGGTTACCCAAGATACATAAAGACTTAGACCAACCACCTATGTGGCCCATAGTTGATGCAAGGGGCTCCATTACCCACACTATAGCCAAATTCTTGGACATCAGATTGAAGGACTTTGTGCAACATGAACCTTTACTATGTAAGGACTCATGGGACTTTTTGAAAAGGATTAATGTGTTCGAATTTGATGAAACAGTCAGTTTCATCCCAATCGATGTAAGAGATTTATATACGGTAATACCACATACCATACGCATGGAATAGTTTTGTGAATTTTTGGTGGGTAAGGGTCTCCCCCAGCCACTGGTTAACACCTATGAGACTTTATTAGAACTAGTACTCACAAATAATTTCATACTATTCAATAATGAACTGTTTTTACAAATTGAAGGTGTGGCAATGGGGTCAGCGTGCGGTGGTTTGTATGCCAACATAATTATGATGGAATGGGAAAGGGGATTTTTAATGAATACCCCCCATGTTTTAAGTTCTGCACATTGTACACACGGTTCTTGGACCATGTCTTTATTTGTTGAAATGGTCAAACAGATGAGATCTCCCTATTTTTAAAATATATCAATGGCACAACCAGTTTTTTAAAGTTCACACGAGGTTAACAGTGAACAAATAATGTATTTGGACGTCTTACTGAAGAAAGTGCATCAGTTGAAAGCCTCTGTAGCACAAATTCATAGAAAAGCAACCTATTCAAACAGCTTTCTGCATTTTGATAGTACACACCCATTTAAACAAAAAAGAGGGGTAGTAAAAGGCCAATTTGTAATGGCAGTCTGGATGGTTAGTTTGTTTGGGATAACTTCTTAGATGAATGTGACCATCTGAAAGCTATGGTTTGCAAGAGGGGTTACCCATAATGGCTCCTTAATGAAGTCATGATTGAGGTGGTCAACAAAAGCGAAAGATTTTTTTTTAAACATTTGTTAGGTCACCACGAGGTGATACCTGCCCAGGGCATGCCCCCTATTGATGGCTGTTTGGTTAATGGAGTAGGAACTGACTTGACCCAATCCAATGTTGAACAGAATTCAAATTTTAAATGTGCTTTTATTACTACTTTGCACAGTAACAGTAAGGATATGTTGGATATTTTATTCAAAAATGTGGGCTATATTACTTAATGGGAGGGATATCGGAGAAAGTACAGTTTTGTACCTACCATAAATGTAGATGTCCGATAGGTATGCATCTGCAGTCATCACATATGGGTTTGTCCTGCCTCAGGCAGCCCTTCGGTTGGCCGGATTCCAAAGTCTGGGTCTGGCCTCGGCTGATGTCGCACTTTCCCCGACGTCAGAGCGTCTGGGGTATAAAAGCATCAGCCGACGCCATTTTCCTCAGTTTTTCTTGCCCCAGATGCCAGGTGCCCTCTAAGAAAGGCTAAACTTTGGAGATATGCATTGCAAAAACAAATCCAAACATGCACAGTACTATAAAAACAAATACACCATAATAGATCCCCCCAGCTAGCTATAAGAGGGGTAAGTACCCAAGAAGTATACCAGAGGGGAAGGAGGGAGGGTAAACCTGACTGCAGATGCATACCTATTGGACATCTACATTTATGGTAGGTACAAAACTGTACTATGTCCTTCAAGGATGCATCTGCAGTCATCACATATGGGTAGAATACCATAGCCAATCTGGGGGTGGAGGTACTAAGTAAAGGATGGTGTAGCTAAGATACCCTGCAGGACTGCCGTAGCAAAGCCTGCTCTGGATCTGGAGTATAAAGGTAAATTGTAATGCTTGGCAAATGTATGCACGGAGCTCCATGTAGCAGCTTCTAAAATGTCCTTGGTAGCCACCCTTCTTAGGAAGGCTGTGGTGGTGGCTGTGGCTCTCGTGGAATGAGGTCTAATGTCAGCTGGCACAGTTTTTCCATGAAAGGAGTAACAAAAACGAATGCAATTTCCTATCCATTTTGAAATTGTCTGTTTGGAAATTGCTTTTCCTTGTGCCCCAGCAGCATATGCTACAAACAGCTGGTCAGTCTTTCAGTAACTTTTAGTTCTGTCCAATTAGTAGCGCAACTGTCTGTGTATGTCCAGGGTGTGCAGAAGTTTCTCCCCTTTATTTTGTGGTTGTGGGAAGAATGTAGGCAAGTGAATAGCTTGGTTCAAAGATACCCTGGATACCACCTTTGGCATAAATGTAGGATTGGTTCTCAATGAAACTCTGTCCTGATGAAAGATAAGAAATGGCTGTACTGCCATTAGAGCTTGTAACTCAGATACTCTTCTTGCTGAGGTTATGGCCAGAAGGAAGGCAGTTTTCCAAGACAAAAACTGTAGATCTGCTGATGCTGCTGGTTCAAAGGGAGGAAGTGTTAGTTTTTCCAACACGAAGTCAAGGTCCCAAAGTAGGTAGAGGTGGTTTCCTTGGAGGATTGTTGTTTTTGATTCCTCTTAGAAACTGTCTCAGGAGAGGATGAGAGAAGACAGGTGGATTAACATTGTATTCTGCTGAAATTGCTGAGGCATGTATCTTAATGGAAGAGTAAGACAGGCCGTTGTGGAACAATTCTGCCAAATATTCCAGTATATGTGCCATGTTCATCACTGTCACATCTAGGCCCTTTGTTGTGTTCCAAGTGTGAAATCTTTTCCATTTTGCTGAATATGCCTTCCTTGTGGAAGGCCGTCGAGCTTCCATAATAATATCCTTCACTCTCTGGGATAGCTTATCCTGAGGAGGAGTCATGGTATTTTCCAGGCAGTTAGCTGCAAGGTTTTCAGGTTGGAATGCAGAGTCTTGAAATTGTGCTGCGTCAGTAGAAGTGGCCATAGGGGAGAGGCCACGGTTTCGTCTGTGACATGCTCTTTAACAGTGGGTACCAGTGCTGTCTTGGCCAGTTTGGAGCTATCAGAATCACTCTGGGCTGCTCTGTCCTGATCTTCAGTAAGACCTTGGTCATTAATGGGAGAGGTGGAAAAGCATACACTGTTAGAGCTTTCCAGCTGAAAGAGAGAGCGTCCACTTTCCATGCTTGTGGGTGGTATGTCCTTGAGCAGAATTTCTTCAGCTGATGATTGTGGGGGGGGGGGAGGCAAACAGATCTATTTCCGGCCTTCCCCATGATTGTGTTATGAGTAAGAAGATGCCTGGGTGCAGCATCCATTCGTGTGCATCCATGATATTTCTGCTTAAGCTGTCTGCCAGTATATTGTCTTTCCCTGGCACAAACTGGGACTGCAGCTGTATATTGAGTTTCAAGGAAAGTTCCCATAGATTCATTGCCAGTCTGCAAAGAGGGTAGGAATGGGTGCCTCCTTGCTTGTTTATGTACCACATAACTGTGGTGTTGTCTGTCCTTATGAGTAGGTGGTCTTGATGAATAAAAAGTTTGAAGGCCTCGATTGCTTGCATCACTGCCAGCATTTCCTTTTGGTTTATGTGCATGCGCAGCTCTCTTTGTGACCATAGCCCTTGGATACATCTGCCCTCCATGTGTGCTCCCAAACCTTGGTCTGAAGCGTCCGTAGTGATGGTTTGGTTGGCTCTTGGCTTGCTGAAGGGCAACCCGCTGTTCGACTGGCAGGCTTCAGCCCACCACAGAAATTCCTTTTGAAGGCATGGAATGAGTGGGATCAAGGTTTCTAAGCTGTGACTGTGCTGAGTCCATAAACTCCTTAGGTACCATTGTAATTTTCTCATATGCAGCCTTGCTTGTGGGATCAGAAGAATGCAAGATGCCATGTAACCCAGGGCCTGCAGTATTTTCCTTGCAGTCAGCTGAGTTTGTCTTGTCAGATTCTTGAAGTAATCCGGTAGTTGTTTTTGTTTTTCTTCTGTGAGAAAGGCCATTTGGGTGGTTGTGTCTAGATCCGCACCCAGAAAAGTTATTCTTTGGGATGGAACAAGTCTTGATTTGTGGATGTTGACTGTATATCCCAAGGCCTGCAGTAGGTGGATGGCATAATCCAAGTGCTTTAACAAAGTTTGCTTGCTGTCCGCTTGTATAAGGCAGTCGTCCAGATATGGGTAAATTTGAATCCCCTGAAGTCTGCAGTGTGCAATTACTGATGCCAGGCATTTCGTGAATACTCTGGGCGCAGTAGATAAGCCAAAGGGCAATGCTGAGAATTGATAATGCTCTGACCCTGCAAGAAATCTGAGGTGTCTTCTGCAACTTTGTCTGATAGGGACATGCAGGTATGCCTCCTTGAGGTCTAGAGTCACCAGCCAAGATCCCTTGCCCAGCATGGGAAGGAGTTGCTGTAGAGTCAGCATTTTGAATTTTGGCACAATGAGGTAAGTATTCAGTGCGGACAAGTCGAGAATAGGCCTCCATTGATTTTCTTTTCTTGGAACAAGGAATAATCTGGAGTAAAATCCTTGGCCTTGTTCTGAAAGAGGTACCTTTTCTAAAGCTTTCATTTGTATTAAGTTGGAAATTTGTTTCAAAGCCTCTGCCCTCTGATTTGGTGGCAGGTCTGGCATGCCTTTTCTTTTTGGCAATGTGTGGAAATGGAACCTGTATCCTTTGTCTATTATTTGCAGTGTCCATGTGTCCCCTGTAATGCTGTGCCAATTTTTTGAAAATAAAGAAAGCTTTCCGCCCAAAGGTGCTTCTAATTGAGCACTGGTCGGCGGAGTCAAAACAAAGTCATTGAGTCTGTCCTGGTGTAGCAGTTGTAGTTCCTGCACTACCTCGCTGGTTGGGAGGCTGCCACTGACGGCCTCTGTAGGAGCCTCTAGCTTGCCCTCTACCTCTGGCACGCCTATTCCTGCCTCTCTGAGATCTGTCTGAGTCCGGAAAGGACCAATTCTTAGTAGGCCAATTTCTGCTGAATCTCGGTGGTTGGACTTGCAGAAAGTCTTTGACTGTTTGCACAGATTTTGCCTTTTCTTCAAATTTCTTTAAGACCTCTTGAGCCGTGGAACCAAATAATTTTTGCTTTTCCATAGGAGCATCCAAAAGCTTAGCTTTAACATGGTCTGGCAGAGATTGTTCCTTCAGCCAGGCATGCCTACGTATGACTGCACCTGTCATAGCTGACCTACATGAAGCTTCCAATGCATCATAACCACACTGCAAGAAATGGTTACTAACCTGCTGGGAGTTATGTACCAGATCCTGAAGGGATTTGCGATCAAGGGGTTCAGAAGAAGACAGTTTCTTATGCAATTCATCTAACAAATACTCTTGGTACTGTATCATATGAAAGTGACAATTTAATGCCCTCATGGAAAGAGTTGCAAAAGTATACACTTTCTTACCCCATCTCTCTAAAGCTCTGGACTCCCTTTCAGAGGGTAGAGGATTTCTAGCAGTGGCAGCTGCAACCCCTTTTGGGCCCTGGGAAATAGTTTCTGGATCACCAGAGTGGGCCTTGTACAGGTGTAGATGTGAGTCCGGGACCCTGTAGTACCTATCAGGTTTGGCAGGAGCCGGAGGGAGAGAGTCAGGGGCTGTACTAGCATCAGAGTACACATCATCAATAACATTAAAAACAGGAGGTATAGCTAAAGGCCTATGCTGAGGTAAATGTAAAAAGGTTCTTAATCTCTTTCTAGAATCAAAGAATTCCTGACCCTGCCATTGAAAATGTTCTCTCAGAGTGTAATGTCTCTCCAAAGGAAAACTCTTCAGGAGGGGAGGCCGAGGGAATAGAATCTTAAGCATCAGAATCCTCGTAGGCCAAATAAGCCTCCTCCTGGTGGTCTGACAGAGTAGAGCCATCAGTGGACTCATCTGAGGAGTGGGGGTCAGAGGCCTCAACCCTGGGCCTTTTGTCTGGAGGTGGTTGAGAGCCCCTGTCCTGATGAGGTTGAGAACCTCTAATTAAGGAGATAAGATCCTCTGCTAAGCTAAGAATCTGTGAGCCAGTAGAAGGTCTCAGAGGTAACCTTGGGAGGCAAAGCTTTAGTAAGTTTAGCAGCTTTAGCCCTAGAGAAAGCCTTAATGGACATGGATGCAGGGGGTCTGGCTGCACCATGTGCAGGAGTAGACTTGTCTAAAGGAATGGTGTCGGAAGGTTCCTGGACACCAGTTTCAGAAGGTAATTCAATAACCGACTCGGCCGGGGCCTCCGGGGCCGAGGTAGTCGGTTGTACGGTTTCGGTAATCGCAAGTACCAAGGACTCGGTTTCAGCCGACACCGAGACACTCACGGTAGGCCTGACCATGGTTTCAGCCGAAACCGCGGCCCGCGTGTGTCGGTCCTTGTCCTTCCGTTTCTTAACTAAATGCGAAGTCGGAGTCTCAGACGGCATCTTGTAAGCAAAACTAGCCCCAAAGAATTCCTCTGCAAACTCCGACCGACGTCTAAGAGTTCGTCGGTTGAAGGAAGCACAGGCTGAACAGGCCGAGACGTCGTGGTCTGGGCCTAGGCAGGGGAGGCAGTAAGAGTGGAAATCCTTATGAGGTATTTGTTTCCCACAAGTTAAACAATTATTAACTTTATCTGACATCGGCTGAGGCAAGAAAGAGTCCCCAACGGGGTACTTAGCTTTTTCAAAGTCTTCGGTAGCTGAATCACAGGAGCTGGCCGACCGGCACTTGCGAACTGCTTCTGTTTCGGGCACCACGCGGCAAGAAAGACCGAGGAAAATGGCATCGGCTGATGCTTTTATACCCCAGACGCTGTGACGTCGAGGAAAGTGCAACATCAGCCGAGGCTAGACCCAGACTTTGGAATCCGGCCGACCGAAGGGCTGCCTGAGGCAGGACAACCCATATGTGATGACTGCAGATGCATCCTTGAAGGACATTGTGTTGGAACTAAACCAAATATTGTTTTTAAGGGAGGGATGAACCTGAAACGCATTTTAGAGTCTAATAGAAATGTTGTACATGCAAGGTCTATGAAAAAAAGTGGTTCCTGTTCTCAATGTAGTTTTGTGAAGGAAGGCAACGAATTCCTGGTGAATGGTTTTAAAATATAGGTGAATAAGAAGGTGTACTATTATACTGTAACTCATGTGAATGTTTCTATGTCGGAAAGACAGAGGAACTTTAAAAACAGAATTTATGAGCATTTAAGGGATATCAGGCTTGGGAAATCCACAAATGCCTTGAGTAAACACTGCACAGAAAAATCAGACCACTCTTTCAAATTTTTCATTGTGAACCCTGTTGATTTGGATAAAAGAGGTGGCCCATGGGGGCTGCTTTTGGAAAAGAAAGAATTTGGCAGGTCTGCCTAAATGCGGGGCAATGGCCAGGATTAAATGATTCACTCTCCACTGCATGCCTGTTAAAACTAAAAGCAATGGAAAGGTACAATTTATAAAAAATATTATATACATTTTTATATATACTTTCATTTTTATATAAACACCATTTTATAGATTTTATACATGTGTATTTGTATTTACATTTATTTTCAGCATTTTTGCACTTGTTAATGACATTTAAATACTGGTTTTAAAGAGCGTCTTTTTAAGAATACTTTTATGATTGCATTTCATGAATATTTATGAGTTCAGGGAGGTCTTTTTCAGTCAGTGTGATAGGATTGGTTTATTACTTAATTAATGCTCTTGCAGAATGTACTTGAGTGTTTTTCTTTTGCTCTTATCTGATGAAGTTGAAAAGGTTCTTGGTGAAAGCACTTACCTCTGTTATTTTGGTTTAATTAAAGTGTTTTTATCGCTCCCAAAGTGTTTTGCGGCCATTTACTACAAGGATTTACTTGAGTTGCTGAAGTGTGTGGTTCCAAAGATAGAATCCAAACAAACACTGCTACAAGCAGAAATTCCTTCAGGAATTACTATAAACACAGACAAAAATAAATTAAATATAAAAGTTATCTACTCATCATAACTATGCCTCTGTGTTGTCAGTTTTCATCCTTCCTCAACCAATGGGACTCTGATAAGACCACTTCATAAGACTTTGGCTTCATAGTTTGTGCTCCACCCCTTACCTATAATCTTCTCTTCTCCTGAATTACCTCAGATAGAGTTTGTCCTCTAGTCAGTCTACCAAAATAATGTCCAGCCAACTGCATATTCTATATCAAGTTGTACATCAGCTACAGAAGAGAGGAGGAAGAGAAGACTAGAGCTCATTCAGCAAAGTTGACACAGGAAATACCCCTCAGGACATACTAGGGGCCCAAATGAAAGGAACTTATAAAATAGGAAGAGGGGCTGGAAGGCAGGAGGTTGATTAAGGATGAAAAGAGACAACACAGATGCATAGTTATGGTAAGTACATAACTTATATCCGATTATGTTTTTGTCCATTCCTCAACCAACTGGACAGAGTCCCCAGCTACAGAAACCCTGAGTGGTCATCAAGGAAGGACATTCCGGAGTACAACAGAGACAAATGCTACCCTAGTCATAGATGAGGTGTCCAATTTGTAATGAGCTATAAAGGTATGAGAACAATGGAACATGTGGCAGCTGCACAAATATCTACAGAAACTCTGGACCAAGAGGCAGTTGATGTGGACATAGATCTAGTGGAATGAGCCTTAAGTGGTTTGGGTAACATCAATCCTTTATTCTTGTAGGCAAAAGAAATGCAATCAGTGAGCCATCTAGCTAAGTTTATGTTAGATACAAGCTTTACCTAATTTAGCTTTGGGAAAAAAATACAATTGGTCTAAATTTTCTGAATTCTCAGTTTCTTTGAATATAAAATTTAAGTTGTGTATGAACATACAACAGAAGCAGCATTTATTCTCCCTTGTTGGAAAAACTCAGAAAACAAAATTTGTAGATTGATGGACTGGTTGACATCTGACTGACGCCACCTTGGGTGGAAGGGTTAGTCCAAACTGATGCCCTATCCTCATGACAAATCAGACACTGTGGCTGGGAAGAAAGCACCTGGAGTTCTGATACTCAACTAGTCATAATGCTGATCAGGAAGAGAGTTTTCCATAAGAACTTTAAGTCTACCTTGGCTGAATGCTCAGAGAGGCTTGTAGTAGTATTACTGTTAAATTCCAGAGAGAAGTGGGGGTCTTAATGGGAAGCTGAATTAAAAAAGTACTTTTAAGAACAACCTTATAAAATCTCAGAGAAGCCAAAGAAAGTGAAAATAAATGTCGGAAAGTTGGACAATAATTGTTGAGTAACTAGCTCCATTATTTAAAAACGGAAGCAAGAAAGTCAAGAACAGCTGGGATAGGCGCTGAAAAGGGGTCTAAGTTGTCTCTGGTCCTTTTCCATTTGCTCTTATAAATCTTTCTGGCAGAAACATTCTGGGATGATGCAAGGCTGTGACAAGATGAAAAAAAAGCTGAGTGTTTAGCCATCACTTGAAGTGCAGAAACCATGTGGTCAGTTTGAGGGTTCAAATATCTGGGTGAGATATCCTAAATGGGTGAAGCAGATGGTCCTGAGAAGGATCCAACACCGAGAGAGGGTGAAGAAGGTTAAGGCAACATGATGGGGATCCACACTTGAGACTAGAATGGCGTAATGAGGATTACCTTTCTTTTCCAACAAAAATGCTTTCTGAAGAAATTTGGAAATGAGAGGAGTAGAACGAAAGGCCTATAGGAGATTTGGGGGGGGGGGGGTAATCATGATTCAGAGAGTCTCTCGGTGACTCCCCCACTGGAAGGATCCAGAAAAAAAGGATTTGCTACACTTGGAACTGAGGGGAGAAAGAGAGCTCACATCATGGTTGTTCCATTAGTGAAATATTTCCACCACCAACTGATTGAGAGACCACTTGAGAGGAAGTGAAATGGACCGGTTCAATTTATTGGCTAGCATGCTGGACGTCCCTGGAATATGCCCTGCCAGAAGAGATCACCCATTGCCTTACTCTCACTGATTCTGAACATAGGGGGATTGGATCAGGTTTCTCCCTGCTTGCTGATGTACCAGACCACCAACATGTTATCCATCTGAACAGCGATCATCCCTAGGAGGAGAAAGTACAGTTGTGTAAAATCTTACCATAATGGTAGATGCCCTTCCCTTCACTGTTGCAGTATTCATTACATTGAGGATCCTCTGCCAAGGGGTCCAGACGTCCAGCCAGTATACCAAAGCCTTTAGATTGCTTTAAGGTATGCTGTACATTACACACATTCCTCCAGTAGCTTAGAGCATAAAGGTGATGTCCGGACATACCAATCAGAACTGTGCCCCACTAGGAATGGCAGTCCAAGGAAAAGAAAGGTAATCAGTACATCCAGAAGAGAATGAGAAACTGCCTTGGGGAGTGATTGAGGAATACTGCAACACTGAACAGAAGGACATCTATAGTTAAAGTAAGATTTTACACAACAGTACTATGTCCTTCCATACAGCTGCTGCAGTATTCATTACATTAGAGAGAGTGCCAAAGCTCAAGAAGAAACTTGGGAAGAACAAGAACCAGTAGAGATCTCTAGGAAGTTCTGAATGATGACCCTAGCAAAACCAGCTTTAGCTCTGGAGATTCCATCCAACCTGTAGTGCTTGATAAGTGTATGCACAAAGTCCAGGTAGCTGCCTCAAGAACAGAGTTAGTATCCAAACCCTTAAATAATCACCAGAAGGATCCACAGCTCTAGCAGAATGGGCCTTAACAGGAAAAGGAAGGCTCTTACCATGAAAAGAATAGCAAAAGGAAATAGCTTTAGAGATCCAAGAAGAAACAGCTTGCTTGGATACAGCTAATCTTAGGGACCTAGGATGAAAAAAAAGCTGATCAGATTTCCTAATAGTTTTTTCCAAATAAAATCTATGTTGTCTATCATAGCCAATATGTGCAGCACCCTCTCACTGGCAGATTGCAGAGAGGGGACAAAAAAACGGGCAAATAAATAGACTGATCAAGAGACACTTTATTAACCACCTTGCGCATAAAAGAAGGATTAGTACGCAAGGACACCCTGTCCTTATGAAACACCAAAAGAGGAGGACAAGCCATAAGAGCATGAAGCTCAGACACCCATCAAGCTGAAGTAAAGGCCAACAAAAGTACAGTCTTCCAAGAGGAATGTTGCAAGGAAGCTGAAGCAGCAGGCTTAAATGGAGCCTGAGTCAATTTTTCTAAAATGAGATTAAGATCCCACAGAGGAGGAACAGGCTACCTGGGAGGACTAATATGAAGAGCAGTAGAAAAAGGCAGACAAGCAGAGACAGCCAATAAGTGGGCCTTAACAGAAAAATAGGCCAACCCAGCAATTCACAGACAGGAGAGAACAAAAGGAACATTTACAGAAAGTAGATCCAGGTTAGAGAAAGACACTAAACAGAAAACCTCTTCCATATGGATAAGTAGGGTTTCCTGGTCTCCTGCAGGACCCTAAGCATGTCCTTAGGAAAAAAAGGTGTCTACGTGGAATCAAAATCCTATCACCCACAGTGTCAGTTGAGTGAACAAATGGGGATGGGTGAATGATCCATTGTCTTGGGCGAGTAGGTCCACCTTGTGATGACTGCTCTTAGCTAAATGCAGAAGAGGTAACCAATGCGGTCTTGGCCAAAAGGGAGTCACAAACAAGATTTTGGGAGAATCCTGTTGAATTCTGAACAGTACTTTCGGGATAAGTTGAATGGGAGGAAGTGCATAAAGGAACAAACATATCCTTCCAAAAAAGAGAGAGGGTGTCTAATTTCCAAACTAGAGGACCCGTGACTCTTGCACAAAATACAGGAAGTCGTCTTTTCACATGAAAAGCAAATGCATCTATTTCAGGAGTACACCACTGGTGGACAAGGTCAAGAAACACATTCCTGTGATGCATACATTTGTGAGACTGAGTTAAGGACCTACACTCAGGGTGTCTGCCACAATGTTTTGACCTGAGGGAGTGTAAACTGCCTGAAGAATCACTTGATACTAGAAAAAAAGATCCCACACCAGGACAACCAACTGACAAAGAAGATAAGATCTTGTTCCCCCCTATTTGTTTACATACCACATCACTGTAATATTGCCTGTAAATACCTTGAGAGGTCCTGGGGAGAAGACAGGAAAAAAAAGCCTGAAGCGCCAGTAGAAGAGCTCTCATTTCTTTGACACTGATATGCTCTTTCTGTTGAAGAGTTAACCACACTCTGCACATTTAGGGAGCCGAAAGCTGCTCCCCATCCCACATCTGAGGTGTTTGTGAACAGCTCCTGAAAGGGAAGAGGGGGATGAAAGGGGAGCCCTGGGTTTCGAGACAACTGTTGAATCCACCAGTGAAGAAGTTCTTTCTTTAGATAAGGAAGAACTATGACAAAGCCTGGGGAATGTGCATGTTGAAGCCAAACGGACTTCAGAAACCACAAACTTTCGCATGTGGAGTTTGGCCAGAGGGAGCATAAGGATTGTGGATGCCATGAACCCCAGAGCTCTCAGAAATTCCCTGGCTGTGACAGAGGTCAGAGGAAAAAGTTTTTAAAGAAAACGAGGGTCAAGACCTTGGGAGGAAGCTGAAATGCCAGCATTGGCACAGCCTGAATCCTGCACCCTAAAAAACATGGTGCTGAGAAGGAGTAAGAAAAGCCTTTTTGAAGTTTATTGTGAACCTCAGGCTTTGCAGAAGGGAAATGGCAAAATGAAGATATTGTAAGAGGACCTCTGGAGAGGATGCCTGAAATAGGTTGTCGTCCAAGTATGGAAATACTTGGATTCCCTGAATCCTGCAAAAAGCAATCATAGGAGCTAGGCATTTGGTGAATACCTTTCGGGCAGAAGAGGCGCTAAAGGGCAAAAGCAGAAAACTGAAAATGCCAAGAAGCAACAGAGAAATGTAGAAACTTTCTGAAAAGGGGATGAATAGGGATATGGAGGTAAGCATCCTTGAGATCGAGAGAAACCAGAAAAGCCTGAGGAAGTAGCAAAGGGAACCAAGTCTGAAGTGATAAGATTCGAAAGGAAGGAACCTTCAGAAAAGTATCCAGAATGAGCCTCCAAGTGAAAAAAAAAATGACCAGGAAACAAAATATCAAAAAACAAGGCTAGTAAAATACAAACTGCACACAACACAAAAGATTTTAAAACTTAATAGTACACACAAAAAACAAGTACTCTAGTGCCTCAGCAAATAGCCTTCCTGGAATTGATACAAATGAAAAAGAACACTATCCTTAAATATAAAAATCATTTAAACCAATTAAATAATTAACAAATCAAAACGCTTCAATTACAAAAGGGCTTTCTGATTACATTCCTTGTTTAAGTTCTTAGGTACCAATGTATCAAATCGAAGAATAAAAATTGTTTCTTTATAAACCAATTTATTCTTTAACACAACAGCATCTCTTGCAGAAACGTGTTCTAAAATGCATGCTTTTTTTTTTTTTACCTCTCCAAGTGCCCTCTTTTCTGGGGACAAAAAAAATTCTGGAATAAAACACCTTCCCCTTTGAGAAGCTGGAACCTCTTGAACAGCTCCTGAAAGGGAAGAGAAGAGGGGGATTGAATAGTTCCTAGAGTCAACAGATCTTGAAGCACCTCTGGAAAAAAATGTAAACTGTTCTTGTGGTGGCTGAGAAATGCCCATGGGGGGGATTTCCAAACCATAAACTACCTTTGGCAAATGATGGAAAGAATCCAAGAATCTTGAGTCATGTTTAGCCAGACAGGGAGAAACAGAGAAAGACTAACAGAAAGAGGAATGTGGCTGGAAATAATCGGGCAGTCAGGCAGCACCTGGTTTATCGGAAAGGAAAGAATCGGGCAGTCAGGCAGCACCTGGTTTATCGGAAAGGAAGGCTTCTGAACAAGATGAGTCTTTGTAGACTTTGTGGGGGGAATTCTCCTACCATCCTTCTTGCCTTTAGGGGGAGGAGGAGACCGACTTCTAACAAAAGCTGGTTAGCAGGATAGCGTCTCTGGAACCCAGGCACTGGAGAAACAAAAATATGTTTCAGATCTTGTAACTCCTTGCCTTTCTCCTGCAATGACATAAATCAGCTGCAGCAGCACCAAAAAACATTTATTGTCCAGAGGAGCATCCATCAACTTAGCCTTAATATCATTATGCTGCGGTTGAAGCCGTAGCTAGTAATATCTCATCAACACAGAGCCAGAAGCAGCAGCCCTACAGGAAGCATCAGCTGCATCATAGCTACATTTAATGTAATGGAGGGCTATCTGGGCAGAAGCCCCTAATGGAGACAAGGCAGAAGTCTTACCCTCAGAATCAGGAAGGTCAGAAATAACCTGACAAGCATGAAAAAAGGCAGCCAAAACATATCTGGTCATAAGAGTCTGATAATGAACAGCCCAAAAGGCTAGGGTGGCTAAAGTATAAACCTTTTTAACCAGCCTTTCCATTGTCCTGCTGTCCTTATCAGAAGGAAGAAGCTTATCTCTAGGCAGTAAAAGGCTGATCAGATGCCAGAGAGAACACACAAAGGGTTAGTAGGGATAATTGTAAAGGAATTTGCAGTCATCAGGCACTTTATAAAACCAATCTGATTTCTTAAGAGTAGGGGGCTGAGAGTCTGAAGCTTGAGAAGAAGAGAAAGCATCCAATAAAGCAGCCAAAACAGGAAGAGCAGAGGATCTGGGAGACTCCATCTGAAGGAGCTCATATCTCCTGTGCACTTCAGATACTTGGGAACAATCCCATTTAAAAGGACTTCATCATCCTAGCAATGGTATCCCCCCACAAATCTCATTAAAAGGAGATTCAGGACTAGTAGACTCCTCTTCCTTAGAGCCATACTCCAGAGGAGAAGGAATCTGGGAAGAATAGGCCAAGGATTCCTCAACTAAATCCTCATCTTCCTCAGGAGAATCCTAATCCCTAGATCTTGAGAGGGGAGGATGACCAAGGAGGAGCTGGGACAGAGACCCCCAGAGGAAGCTTCAAGGCACAGCACTGAATAAGCCCTGTGTAAAATTCTGCCATTCACTTTGAGGGTCCTCAGGAACAGAAGAAACATGTTTTGTCTTTTGTTCTTTTTTAAGGGACATCTGCCTTATGAAATGCAGAAGGCTCTGTCTACACTCAATCGTAGTCGTGATTTCCTCCCTCACCAGAATCTGAGGAACCACCCCTACGCCCTTCAGAGATAATCAGCTGTGGTTCTCCCTGAACATCTGAAATGGACATTTTCAAGGCTACCAGTCACTGCAGAAGAATCCAATCCAGGAATTCGGCAAACTTCTAGGCTTTCATCAAACTTGAGAGAGACATCAGATGTAGGAGAGACAGATGAAGAATCCAGCCTGACTTTTATGGCCTTCTTCGAGGAAGGCTAACCCTCAGGCTGGGAAGTACCCTCCACAGTGTCTTTTGCTAAAAACTTTAGATGCTGGTTTTCTAGACAAAGAGCGAGGGATGAAAGGTGACTACATAAGGTTTTTGGAACAAAAGTCTGACAAACAGTACAGGATTTATGATCGTGAGAAGCACCTAAAGAAAACAAGCACTGCTCGTGAAGGTCTTTAAGAGAAATCTGCTTCCCACACTGGCATTTACCCTCTCTGAATGACATGAAACCCCATAACACAAAATTAAAAAGAAAATAAGCAAAAACCCCAATGGGGCACTTATCCGAATGGCTAGATACACCAGCAATGACTTGGACAATCAGACAGACAATCTGAGATGGCGTTTGGACTGGCAGCAAAGAAGTTCATTGGATGGTATGTCCACACATCACCTTTATGCTCTACCCTATGCAAGGAGCATACGTGTGATGTGTGGCGTACCTTAAGGCTTTGTTATACTAGCAGGACATCGGGCTGCCTTGGCAGGAGATCCCCAATGTAATGAATACTGCAACAGTGACATGGATGGACATTACCTTGAAATGCCTGAAACACCAATAGGACTGGTCTAATTTCTAGAATACTGAAGTGAAGAATGATCTCTAACTGGGACCACATGCCTTGGACCGTCCTAAGTAATATTACTGTCGCCTTGGGCGCAGTAAGAATAAAAGGGAGGCCCCACAGAAACAACATCTGCACGAATCCATCATGCTATGTGTTGTTTGTAAATATTTGTAATTCAAACAGGTGCACTCAAGAGGGTGATGCTCCACTGACCATTGTACACAAGTGTCCACTGCAGTACTCATGTAAAATATTGCTAAACATACCAAAACTATTGAGGCCGCCACTGATCCGAGAAGATGCACTACCAGTCTGTCTGGAAAGGGGGGGGGTGACAATGTGTAATGCTTGGTTCCACAGATTGCTTAACCTTGAATGTGGTAAGCCTGTAATATATGTCACAGTATCCAGATAAGCACCAATGAATTCCAGGGCTTGAGTATGAGAGAGAGAACCGTGCGTACTTCACGGTGATGCCCTTGAAGACATAAATGGAGCAAGTAATCCCTGGCCTGAATCAGTAGAGGCATGGTGGAAAGAGAAAAACATGTTGTCTAGGTAAAGAAACACCCAGAATCCAAGCAGTCGCAAGTGAGTTGTGACCACTGCCATGCACTTGATGAACATCCTGGGGGCTATGGAGAGACTAAAGGACAGGGCTCTGAACTGAACGTAGGTATCTCCTGGAACACCCATGCATCCCGGAGAGCAATAGAGCACATCCAACTGTCCTTCTGCAACAGTGGCAAAATGGACTAAAACCATGACCATCTGGAACTTCAAGCATTTTAGAAACCGATTTAGATTGCGGAGATCGAAAATTGGTCTTCGGTCCCCTGTTGTAATGGTATACAGTAACGTCTGGGTATTATTCTGTGTACCTATGTATAGTAATGGCTGCCCTAGCTTTTGGCTGCAGAGATAAGTGCCCCTCAGAAAAAGGACCTCTGAAGCCCTGATGTTGCGGACCACCTCTGCCATGGGGCCAACATCTTCCATTGCAGTTCCCTGCTCTGACACAAGTGCATCTGTCTCCATAGGAGTCTTGGGAAGACCCCTGCATCTTATGGAACCACATCTTTCTGCCTCTTCTCTGGTACCAGAAGAAAGTCCTTTGAGGGGTAGAAATAGAAGTTATGTCCTTACCATAACGTTCCATGTGGAGTGTTCATCTCGCCTTTGTTCTTACACATGGGTTCGGAGCCGATCCTCGGCTCCGTGTCGGCCGCTTGCAAGCTCTGCATCGAGAAGAAGCTCGAGATCACCTAATACCCACAATCCCCCTCTGCCTTTACCTCAGATCTAGTTTGCAAGCAAACCAGCCATAGAGAGCACACACATACCAAAATTTACATAATCATAGGATCATCTATATACATATAAACATATATATATATATATATATATATATATATATACACACACACACAAGTGTATCATACAATACAACTATTGCAACTGCAGAAGGAGAATACTCCAGACCAGGCACCAAATTGAACGTTCTTCCTAAGGGTGGGAAGGGTGGGAGTGTAAGAACAAAGGCGAGATGAACACTCCACATGGTACGTTATGGTAAGGACATAACTTCTATATGTGAGAGTGTTCAATCTCGCCTTTGTTCTTACACATGGGTAGCGTCCCTAGCTCCATGATCCTGAGGAACTCACGGGAGAACGTTCTTGAGCACAGTGGAACCAAAGGTTGCCCTATCCCTAGAAACCCTGTCCACTTTGCAATGAGAGATAAATGTATGTGGTTTAGCCCAAGTAGCAGCCGCACAAATCGTGTCTAATGGTAAGCGAGCTGCGTGAGCTAAAGATGTAGACACTGATCTCGTAGAATGTCCTTTAGGTTTGACCGATAAGGTTTGATTAGAAGCCTCATAAACACGTGTGATACAATCAGTTAGCCATTTGGAAAGAGTTTGTTTCGTAACTGCTACACCCTTCCTGCTGTCAGCAAAGGCTACAAACAGTTGATCAGATTTCCTGTGATCTTTTGTTCTATCCAAATAAAACCTGAGTTGTCTATGGACATCCAACCTGTGCAACATATACTCTAACTTATTAGAGTGATTTTTGAAAAAGGTGGGTAATTCAATGGACTGATTAATATTATTAGTAGAGCAAACTTTGGGGAGAAAGGATGGATTAGTGCGAAGGGATACTCTGTCAGAGTGGAAAATTAAATAAGGGTGTTTAATAGAAAGAGCCTGAAGCTCAGACACTCGCCTAGCGGATGTAATGGCCACCAGGAATAGAGTTTTCCACGATAAAAATTTCAATGGGCAAACTGAGGCTGGCTCAAAAGGGGGCAACATCAATTTAGAAAGTAAGAGTTTCAGATTCCAAGGTGATGTAGGAATTCTAACTGGTGGTCTGATGTGAAAAGATCCTTTTAAAAAAGCTTTACAAAGTCTGTGAGCCATAATAGGGGCACCACATTCTTCCACATGAAAGTTAGAAATGGCAGCCAATTGCACTCTTAAAGTAGCAGGAGAAGCTCCTTCATGGAACAATTCTGTCAAAAACTCCAAGATCTTGTTCAACAGAGCTATAACAGGGTCCAAATGATGTGAATTAGCCCAGAAGACGAAACGTTTCCATTTACTGGTGTAGGTTTTTGTAGTGGAAGCTTTATGAGAAGCCACTAATATATTCTGAATCGCCGGTGTAAGGGAATCAGACCTGGCTAGAAAGGGAAGCGGAGCAGCCAAGCTGCTAGATGGAGTGATTCGAGGGATGGGTGAGGAACTCCTGACGAGTGAGTCAGTAGATCTGGCTCTGGGTCCAGCATCCAAGGTCCCCGAATGCGGTGATGCAATAGAAAGGGGAACCAAATTTGACGAGGCCAGAATGGGGCAATGAGGATTATCGTCCTCTGAAGGTTGTTGGCTTTCTGCAGAAACTTTGCAATCAGGGGAAAAGGAGGAAAAGCATGCAGGAGACCTGGGGGCCAATCGTGCACCAGCGTCCCTGGGGACTTCCCTGGAGGGGGTAATAGGGCAAAGTAGCTCCTGCATTTGGCGTTCATTGGAGACGCAAACAGATCGCAGGAAGGCTGGCCCCACTTGCGAAATATCGTGTTCGCAATTGACTGTTTGAGGGACCACTCGTGAGGCAACAGTATTGCTCTGCTCAGCCTGTCGGCTATGACGCGTTGGATGACCCGGGATGTGCGTTGCGATCAGAAAGCGACCCGTGGACTCCGCCCATTGCCAAATTCTCATGGCCTCTCTGCATAGTTGATAAGACCTGGTTCCCCCTTGCTTGTTTATGTACCAGACTACAGACATGTTGTCTGTCTGAACTGCAATAGTCCCTAGAGGAAGAAGGGGAGCAAAGTGTTGCAACGCTAAAAACACTGCCCTCAACTCCAGAACATTGATGTGCAGATTGTACTCCAAATTGGTCCATTCGCCTTGGACTGTCTGTCCCTGAAAGATGCCCCCCCCCCAACCTATCAGGGAAGCGTCCGTGGTTATAGTCGCTGACGGCGTGGGTAGCACAAATGGTCTTCCGCTGGAAAGGTTGCAAGTCTGAAGCCACCAAGTTAGATGTGATTTGCATATATTTGTAATCAGAATTTCGTGTGTCAGAGGTAGCTGTTGGAACGACCATTGTGCAAACAGTAGCCATTGTAGAACTCTCATGTGCAGTCTTCCCAATGGTATCGCAATAAGAGAAGCTGCCATGAGACCCAAGACCTTTAGAACCAGCTTTGCCGGGGATTTTTTGGACGACAGAAGGAGAGAAATGTTGTTTTGAAGTGCGACTATCCTTTCTGGAGGAAGCCTTAGAATCAAATGATGCGTATCTAATTCCGCTCCTATGAATAAGATATGCTGTGATGGCTGTAGTAAAGATTTTTCGAAATTTACGGAAATTCCGAGGTGAATACAAAGTTGTAGGGTGTAATCCCTGGCCTGTATCAGTTGACGCTGGGTGGTGGCAGACAGGAGCCAGTCGTCCAGATACGGAAACACCTGGAATCCTAGGAGTCTCAGATGAGACGCTACCACTGCCATGCATTTGGTGAAAACCCTGGGGGCTGAGGTCAGACCAAAGGGCAGGGCTCGAAACTGGTAGTGACTGGCTCCCAGCCGGAAGCGCAAATGATCCCTGGACGCCCTGGCCATTTTGATGTGGTAGTATCGTCCTTCAGATCTATTGAGCACATCCAGTCGTCCTTCTGTAGGAATGGAAGGATCGATTGAAGCGTGACCATTCGGAACTTTTCTTTCTTGACAAAGGTGTTGAGGTTGCTTAGGTCCAGAATCGGCCTCCAGTCCCCTGTCTTCTTTGGAACTAAAAAGAACCTTGAGTAAGTAAGTCCCGAATCCTATTTGGTCCGCTGGGACTGGTTGGATGACTCTTTTTTCTAGCAGCTTTGACATTTCTATAGCTGCTGGGTCTCGCAGATGGGGCGGTACATCTGGGAGTTTTCTCTTTGGAATGGGGGTGGATAGGAATGGTATTTTGTAACCTCTGGTAACAACGCTTTTTACCCAGTTGTCTGTAGTAAAGTTTTGCCAGGCCTGAGGGTATAAAGCTAAGCGACCCCCGACTGCCTCCAGAGCAGGACAGTCGGGCCTCCTCTCAGGAGTGCTGGAAAGGTTTTCCAGGGGGGGTATCCCTGTCAACTTGGTTTTGCGGACCCCCTCTGCCGCCAGGGCGGCGTCTTCCACCTCTGCCCCCTCCTCTGCCTCTAGAGGGGGCATCACCCTGTGTGCCTGGGAAAGATCCTTGGGGTTTTCGAAACCACATTTTCCCACCACGTTGCCCTTTGGGGTATGGTCTGGAAGGGGTGGAAAAACGGACTCCGACAGCAGACAGAGTCTTTCCCTCCAGTTCACACCGGGTAAGGGTCTCCTTTACTTTAGGGCCAAAAAGTGTGGCACCATCAAATGGGGCGTTAGTAAAGGAAGACTTGAAGGCTTCCGCAAATGAACATAAGCGCATCCAGGATTGCCTACGAAGAGCAATCGCTGAAGCTGCTGCCCTACTCGATCCTTTGGCTGCGTATGATATCAGCCTCATGGATGAGTTAACAATGGATGTAAGGGTATTTAGATGTGCTGTAACTTTCTCTGAGACCGCAGCATCTGTAGTACCCTGGAGGGTATCTCCCAACTCTTTGACTAGATCCCTCTGTAAGCGTGTAAAATGGGTCAAATAGTTCAGGGATCGCATAGAAAAAGCCGCTGAACTAAAAATGCGCTTCCCGTATCTGTCCATAGTCCTAGAATCTCTGTTAGGCGGATGGACAGATGAGGAAGATTCCGACATCTCGTTTTTCGTGGCCGCTGCCACCACCATGGCGTCCACTGGAACTCCTTTAGTGAGGTAAGCCTTGTCTTGGGGTGCAGTGATGTACTTATTAGGCTTCCTAGGGACCGGTTCCACCATGTCAGGTGTCTCCCACGCCCTTCGAGCAATCAACTCCATTAACTCATCGAAGGGCGGAGTGACCCAGGAGGAGGAAGGGCGAGCACCAAATGCCTTCAGCAAGACTGACTCATCCTCAGAAGGGGGGAGGGACTGCCAATCACCTCTCTGCTTCAGGATCTCCAAGATGTCAGAAAAAGAGACATCTTCTGAAGGTGACTTTGGGGACCCTTCTGACTCATCCAAGTCAGTATCGGATGTTAAAGATTCTTGTGGAGAATCTAAGTGTCTCCTCTTACACAATCTTTTCCTAGGGACCTCTTCGGGGGGAGCATCCGAAGAAGCCACCGAGGAAGAGGGGGCACCCTCCAGGGGTGGCTGAGACACCGGTGCACGACGCTTGGATGTGGCCGTTGGTGCAGAGGAAGATAACGGTCCTTTATGGGGAGGAGAGGCTGCTTCTACTGATGTGGTTGTCTGGGTAGACAACACCTTCCTCATGAGATCGAAGGCCCCCGGGTCCCGAGTCGAGGAATCTCCTGGTTCCGAAGAAATGGGAAGAATCCCCGAGACAGGCACCGAAGGCATCGACCCCGAGGACCGAGCCGAATCGATCCGCGCCGAGGCCCCGAGAGGAAGAGTCGGAACCGAAACGTCGGTTCGACTCTCGGCCCCGGAACCAAGGACGGATCGTCGGCTCCGAGACTCCGGTACCGGATCCGACGGAGTCGAGGTGAAAGGAGCAGACCGAGAAAAGGACGGTTCTGGCACCGAGGGCTCCACAATCAGTAGATCAACCTCTTCTGGCTCCAAAGACTGGACAGGTCTCGGAGGAGGAAGGGATGGAGATAATGGGAGGCCTTCAAGTTTCGACACCAATTGGGTGGAAACCGAGATAAGTTTGGATAGGGCCGAATGTTCCAATAACTTCTGCACCACACGGTCCACATCGATTTCGGAGAGCTTAGAAGAACGGGTCGAAGGAACCGAAGACGGAGCCGACCTCAATAGTGTCGAGGGAGGGAGCTCCATCACCGGTTCCAAGATTCGAGGCTCGGAAACTGACAACAGTTGAACACTCGGCCCCGAAGTCTGTGGAACCAGTGATCTAACTTTAGTCGAAGAGCTCGGAGCCGATGACTTGGGCTCCGACGTCTTCGATTCCTTCGAGGACTTGGATGCCTGGTCAGAAGCATCCAGAGCCTCCTGAAAGGAAGGTTTTAACAAACCCCTGTCCATTAGTTTCCTGCGCCTATCTGTCATGACCCTCCCACTGAAAGAATGACAAATAGAGCAGTCTTCTTGCAGATGGAGAGGGCCAAGACAGTAGACACAGGAACTATGATTGTCAGTTACTGACATTTTTTGCCCACATTGGCAACGCTTGAACCCTGATTTGGCCTTTTCAGACATGTCACTATAAGTAGAAAAATAGTCAAATCCAGTAAAAAGTCAAGTCCGGTAAAAATTGTCAAATCCAGTAGTGAAAGTCAATCCGGTTGTCAAATCCAATAAGGGGTGGTAGGCCCCAAAGAGAACTCTAAGTTTTATAACTTAACGGTACCGAGATTCCCTTATACCTTACCACACACACACAAATTATCACTAAACAGCTTTATAACACTAAAGTACCAAGAAAAAATACAAGAATAAAATTCTAAATCTTATCTCAGGTGCTCGAGCTCGACCCAGTGATGCGAACGCTGCAGCGGCAAACTAGATCTGGGGTAAAGGCAGAGGGGGATTGTGGGTATTAGGTGATCTCGAGCTTCTTCTCGATGCAGAGCTTGCAAGCGGCCGACACGGAGCCGAGGATCGGCTCCGAACCCATGTGTAAGAACAAAGGCGAGATTGAACACTCTCACATAAACATATTCCTACAACAGATAATGCCTTCCCATCCTGCTCATTCCTAGAAAGAGTTTACTTCACCTTAGGACCACACAAGGTGGATAAATCAAATGGAGCACTGATGAACGAAATTTTGAAGGGCTCCGCAAAGTCAGAGACACATCCAGACATGCCTTCTTACAGCAATTCCTGAACTTGCGGCTTGCAAAGCTCCCTCGGAGGCATGAGAAATTAACCTCATTGAGGCATTTGACAGGGATTGGAGGGTGGCCAGTTCAGATGAAACGCTCTTGTTGTTCTGTACAGACATGGACCTTGAGAGGCTATTTAAAAACTCCTTGACCCATTTACTCTGAAACGTTGTGATGTATGTCAAACAGTTCAGTGACCTGATGGCAAAGGTGATTGAAGTGTAAAAATGCTTCACAAATGTATCCAATGCAGTGGACTCTTTTCGGGGGATGGACAGAAGAACTTTGTTCAGCAAGTTCTTTCTTGGCGGCCACTGCTACCACCACAGCAACCATTGGGGGACCCTTGCTCCAATAGGCCCCATCTGGCACAATGAGGTACTTATCTGGCCTCTTGGGGATATGCTCTATGTCGTCCGGACAGGAGATTAGGTCCACCATCTCATCCACTTGGAAACTACCCAGGATGTAACCAAGCCAACTCAAAGCCACGAGAAACACCAACTCCTCCTGAGAAGGGGAATCTGCAGATCAACCACCTGTCTCAAAAGTTTAAGCATTTTGCTGAATGAGGCCTCCTCAAGGGGTGATGTGGGAGACCCCACCCCTTCATCAAAGTTAGTGTCTTTGGTCAGAGAGTCCTGTAGGTAGTCTAAGTGTCTCTTTTTACACAAACGCTTTCAAGGAGGCTTCCTTGTGGGAGACTCCAGACAGGACTCAGAAGTGCCAGCAGAGTCATGAATGAGGACTGTCAACAGGCTTGACCAGGCCTGTTGTCCCAAAAGAAGAGAATGAAAACCTCTGGATCCGCAGTTGGGCAGCTGATGAAGGTTAGACCCAAAGGGGGCAAGAATCTCTTGTTCACGGAGGTGGAAAATGTTCCCTCCACTACCTCAATGGCAGAGACCATGAGGGAACAAAGTCCAGACCCTGGCAGGAGCCAAAGCCACCTGCGCAGAATGGAACCCAATCCCCCCCAAGATCCTGCCTCGATGCAAAGGTCAGAGCTGAGCTATCCAGTATTGAGGCTGGAAGAAGAAGCGACAGCTTTGAAAACATCAGTCGAATGGAAATCCCTAGATCCAATGCTGATGCTAGGACTCAAAGATCCTTCTGGGTCCAACAGAGTCGAGGCCACCTGGTTCAGAGGTGGCGTCAGACTCTAAAGTCAAGCCTTTGGATAAAACACAGACAAGCTCAGAATTCTCAGGTCCGTATGTTCTGAAACCAGTGGATGGGATGGATTTGAGTAGGAGTCAAAAGCTGGGGTTGAACTAGAGGGCAAGCTCAAGGACCTGGTGGGAGAAGGAGATGGGATAATTCCCAATTGAATCTGGGTTCTGAGAGGCTTTCTCATCATCCTGTCTACATCTGTTAGGTGCCTAGATGACCTGAGGGATGAAGAGGAAGAGGAGAGACATGATACCCTTCAAGGAATCTCCTGCAAGAAGTGCAAGTGCATCCTCGAAGTAACGGACTCCAGACAGAATTCTGATCTTGCATGTGGAGACTATGACCTTGGCTAGAATCAGATACAAAGGGACAGCTAGATCTGATGGTTTCAGTTTTGGCAGGGTCAGAGCATAAGCAGTAGTCAGATCCAATGTTCTTGTGATTTTCTCAGGTGGAGCCGAGCCCTAAGAATAAGGAGAGCGATCCAAGGAATGCTTCCCTGAATCTGTAGTTTTGTCACCTACATCTTTTGTAGACTCCAAAGACTTCTTCCAGATGAAGAGGAAGAAGTGGAGGGAAGCAATTCTTTCAAGATTAGTTTGTTTTTGTACTCTACTACAGCCCTAAGGTCAAAATCCAGCACAAATATTGCAAATAGTAAGATGACCTGCTCCAAGGTAGAAGACATACACAGACTGTGTACCTGAGTTGGGGATCTTGTGTCCACATGAAGAGCACATTTTGAAGCCAGTTGTTTATCCAACATTATCATAAAGATACCACAACAAGAAAAGTACAGTTTTGTACCTACCATAAATGTAGATGTTTGAGTGTTCACCCTGCTGCAATCATCACACTTGGGTTATCCGGTCGTCAGGCGGTCCCGCAGTCGGCCGGAATTCCAAAGTCTTGGTCCGGCGTCGGTTGCTGTCGCTTCTTCCCTGACGTCAGTGCGCCAGGGGTATAAATAATGCATCCAACGCCATTTTCTTCAGTTTTTCTTGCCCCAGATGTCAGGTGCCCCCAAAAAGGTGGCCAGTAATTAGTACCAATTTAAGAAATTTTAGCACAAACACAAAATCCCTCCCGCTATAAGCAAATACATCAGGAAGGTATTGTAGAGATTTAGCCAGTTAGATCAGAGGGGCTGGAGGGAGGGTAACCTGGACTGCAGCAGGGTGAACACTCGAACATCTACATTTATGGTAGGTACAAAACTGTACTATGTTCATCGTTACCCTGCTGCAGTCATCACACCTGGGTAGAATCCCAAAGCTAAGGATGGGTGGAGGAGTCATAGAGGGTTAGAGGAGGCTAGAAGGCCCTGCAGAACTGCAGTGGCGAAGCCAGCCCTAGTCTTAGAGTAAAGTGGTAAGTGATAGTGTTTGGTAAAGGTGTGTAATGAACTCCAAGTTGCAGCTTCCAAAATCTCCTTGGTTGGAACAACCCCTGAGGAAGGCTGTAGATGTAGCTGTTGCCCTGGTGGAATGGGGCCTAATGGTAGCAGGAACTGGTTTTCCATGATGGCCGTAGCAAAAACGAATGCAATGTGCTATCCATTTGGAAATTGTTTGTTTTGATATAGCCTTCCCTTGTGAAGCTGTAGCATAGGATACAAAGAGCTGGTCAGATTTTCTGAAAACCAAGGAATGCAGAAGTCTTTCTCCTTTGTTCTGTGGATTTGGGAAGAAGGTGGGTAAGTGGATGGTTTGATTTAAAGCCACACTGGAAACCACCTTAGGCATGAAGGAAGGATTAGTTCGTAGAGAGACTCTGTCTTGATGGAAAATGAGGAAAGGTTCCACTGCCATTAGTGCCTGCAGCTCTGAGACTCTTCTGGCTGAAGTTATTGCTAGCAGCAGAGCAGTCTTCCATGATATAAACTGTAGATCTGCAGAGAAAGCTGGTTCAAAGGGAGGTAGCGTTAGTTTTTCCAGAACAAAATTGAGGTCCCATGTTGGTGTAGTTGCTCTCCTGGGGGGCCTAATGTTTTTTATCCCTCTGAGGAACTGCCTTAGAAGTGGATGTGAAAATAAGGGTGGATCCATGTTGTAGTGAGCTGAAATAACTGATGCGTGGATTTTAATGGAAGAAAAAGAAAGTCCTTTGTGCAACATCTCAGTTAAATACTGTAGAATCTGAGGCATGTGAGGCTGAAGTGTATTTTGGCCTTTAGCTTGGTTCCAGGCGCAAAACCTTTTCCATTTGTCCGAGTAGGCCTTTCTGGTGCTGGGCCTCCTAGCTTCCAGAATAACATCCATAACTGCTTGGGAAAGAGGAGCTTGGCTGGATGGTTAGGTGATTTGCCATGCAGCCAGATTTAAGGTTTTGAGCTGGCTGTGTAGAGTCCGATTGTTTTGCTGTGTGAGCAAATGGGCAATTTGTGGTAAAATCCAAGGTGGGCCCTGGGCCATATTCCTTAATAGTGGGTACCAGTGCTGGCGTGGCCAGTCTGGGGCTATGAGTATCAGTCATGGTCTCTCCTTTCGGACTTTCAGAAGCACCTTCGCGAGGAGAGGCAATGGAGGGAAGGCATATACTGTCAGGTTTTTCCAACTGCATGACAGTGCGTCCACTTTCCAAGCTTGATGGTGAAGTGTTCTTGTACAAAATGTTTTCAGCTGATAGTTTTGGGAGCTGGAAAACAGGTCTATGTCTGGAAGGCCCCATTTTTGAGTTATCATTGTAAATACTTGTGGATCCAGTTTCCACTCATGAGGATCCATGATGTTTCTGCTGAGGTAGTCTGCCAATGTGTTCTTTTTTCCTGGCAGGAATAGAGCTTGTAACTGAACTTGGTAAGCCAGTGCTGTGTTCCATAAGTTCATTGCTTGCCTGCATAGAGGGTAGGAGTGTGTACCCCCTTGTTTATGTACCACATTACTGTGGTGTTGTCCGTCTTTATTGTAAGTTGCCCTGGATGTAATAGGTTCTTGAAGGCTGTCAGAGCATTCTGTACAGCTAGCATCTCTTTTTGATTGATGTGCAGATTCCTTTGATCTGCAGTCCATATGCCTTGAATGCACTGTCCCGCCATGTGTGCCCCCCAGGCATAGTCCGATGCATCTGTTGTCATAGTTTGCCTGGCTGGGGGCAAGGTGAAAGGCTGACCCTTGTTGAGGTGACATGCCTGTGACCACCATAGAAACTCCTGTTGTAGGCAGGGAATGAGAGATATGGTGTCCAAGCTGTGGCTGTGTTGAGACCATACGCTTTTTAGGTACCACTGTAATTTCCTCATATGCAGCTTTGCAAATGGTATTAGTAGAATGCAAGATGCCATGAAGCCCAAGGCCTGCAGAATTTTTCTTGCAGGGAGTTGGGTCTTTGTTGCCATTGTTTTGAAATATTGAGTCAGTTGTAGTTTGTCTGGCGTCAGATGAGCCTTCTGGGCCGTTTTATTCAAGCTGGCACCCAGGAATGTCATATTTTGTGAGGGTACTAGTTTTGATTTCTTTTCGTTTACTGTGTACCCTAGGCACCTTAGAAGATGTTTTACAAAAGCCAGATGTTGTAAGAGGATGTCCTTGCTTTCTCCTTGGATGAGGCAGTCGTCCAGGTATGGATATATTTGAATTCCTCTTTGTCTGCAGTATGCAATTACTGGTGCCAGGCATTTTGTGAAGACCCTGGACGCAGTGGATAAGCCAAAGGGCAGTGCAGAGAATTGGTAATGGGTTGAACCTGCAATGAAACGGAGGTATCTTCTGCAACTTTGTCTGATAGGGACATGTAGGTATGCCTCCTTGAGGTCCAACGTTACTAGCCATGCTTTCTTGCCCAACATGGGAAGAAGCTGCTGTAGTGTTAGCATCTTGAATTTGGGTACATGTAAGAAGGTGTTTAGAATTGAAAGGTCCAAATTGCTCTCCAGGCATTGTCCTTTCTGGGGACTAGAAAGAGTCTTGAGTAAAATCCTTGGCCTTGCTCCCGTGTAGGTACCAGTTGAATGGCTCTCATGTCCATGAGAGCTGCAATTTGTTTTTGTGCCTCTGCCCATTGATTTTGTGGCAGGTTTGACATTCCTCTTTTCATTGGCAAGGTGTGGAAATGGAATCTATATCCTTGTGAAATTATGTCTAGGACCCATTTGTCCTTTGTGACAATGTGCCAGTTGTCTGAAAAAAAGTGTGAGTTTTCCTCCCAAGGGAGCTGCTAAGAGAGTTTTGCTTGGACAGATGAGGTGTAAGTCATTGAGTTTGCCTTCTAGCAGTTTGGGGCCTGTCTTCTCCTCCCTTCTGTGTTGCAGTGCCCCATTGTCGAGGTCTGTATTGGGCTTGTGGTTGTCCTCTGCCTCTTGGACATCTGTATTTACCCCTCTGTGGTCTGTCAGCAGCTGGAAAGGACCAAGTTTTTGTTGGCCAATTTCTGCTGAAGCGAGGGGGCTGTACCTGTAGAAAATCTTTGACTGTCTGCATAGATTTTGCCTTATCCTCCATTTTCTTTAAGACGACTTCTGCTTTAACTCCAAATAGAACATCCTGCTGCAAGGGAGCGTCTAGAAGCTTTGCTTTAACATGATCAGGCAGAGTTTGTTCCTTTAACCAAGCATGTCTACGTATAACAGACCCAGTGACAGCTGCTCTGCAGGAAGCCTCTAAGGAATCAAACCCACATTGTAAAGTATGTTTGCCCACCTGTTCAGTTGCATGCAATAGATCCTGAATTTCTTTCAATTCAGACTGTTGAGGGAGTGTGCTCATTTTTTGTCTTAACTGAGACATTAGAAATTGCTGGTATTTTAGCATGTGAAATTGGCAATTTAGTGCTCTCATAGCTAGAGTGGCTGAGGTGTAAACCTTTTCCCCCCACCTGTCAAGTGCTCTGGAGTTCCTTTCAGAGGGTACAGGATTTTTTGCCATAGAAGCCTTAGCCCCTTTGGGGCTTTTATAAAGGAATTTGTGGGAGTCAGGCACTCTATAGTATCTGTCTGGTTTGGCTGGTGCAGGAGGCTGAGAATCTGGGTTCAAACTAGATTCTAAGTAAACATCATCCACAATATCTAAAACTGGGGGGATGGCAAGTGGTCTGTGCTGGGGGAGTAACAGAAACTCTCAGCCTTTTCTTAGAGTCAGAGTAGTCCTGACCTTCCCAGTGAAAATGTTCCCTCATAGTGTGTAAAGTTTCCCCAAAGGAGTAATCTTCAGGAGGAGAAGCTGAGGGAATAGAATCCTCAGCATCAGAATCTTCATAAGGGGAAAAGGAGTAATCTTGGTCCTCAGAGGAGCCTGAGGAAATAGACACTTGTTCAGAGGAGGCATAATCTTCCTCTTGTCTAGGCCTTTTGTCAGGTGGGGGTTGGGAACCCCTGATTAAAGAGATCAAATCTTCAGCCATTTTAAGCATCTGTTTCTTAGGCAAGGGGCCTTGAACTGGAGACTGAAGTGCAGTCTTTTTTGGTTTAATAGGATACGTTTTTATGGTGAGCGTCGGTCTGAAGACGCCTTCAGAAACCAAAGGTGTTTCTGCAGCACCATCTCTTTCTGTAGTGTCGTCGGTAGGGGCTAAACAAGATGGCTGCGTCGGCCTAGCACTCTCAGCCAAAGGCTCCGAAGCAGTCTCTGGTTCCAAATCTACGGAAGTCAGGGGCTGCGTCGGAGCCTCACTGAAGACCAATGAACCGGAGACCTGTCCAGCCGAGGCCTTGGAGTCTGGCTTGGGTCTAGGCTGCCTGTCCTTATCCTTGCGTTTTTTTGTGCACGCCGGTAGTCGGCTGCTCTGACTGCATCGTATAGTTAAATTTTCTACCGGAGTAGTGTCGTGCGAAATTAAAGCGTCTTTTTATAGTACGCTTATTAAACCTAGCACAAAAACTACAACCAGTGACGTCGTGGTCTGGGCCTAGGCAAGGTATGCAGTAACAATGAAAATCCTTATGAGGTATTTGCTTCCCACAAGAAATACAATTGTTAACTTTTTCTGACATCGGTCTGAGGCAAGAAAAGTTTCCCCCATCGGGGTACTTAGCTTTATTGAAGACTTCGGATCTGAAATTCGACTTCGAAAATCTCAGGAGTCGGCTGACCGGCACTTGCAAACTGCTTCTGCTTCGGGCACCACGCGGCAAGAAAGACTGAAGAAAATGGCGTCGGATGCATTATTTATACCCCTGGCGCACTGACATCAGGGAATAAGCGACAGCAACAGACGCCGGACCAAGACTTTGGAATTCCAGCCAACTGCGGGACCGCCTGACGACAGGATAACCCAAGTGTGATGACTGCAGCAGGGTAACACGATGAACATCCAAAATGACAACAAGACACGTATACAAATCAAGGAGAAATACCAACATTGGTAATACTAACACCAGAACAAAAAATGAGGTACCAACAAATGGTAGGTGGAAGTAACACCCAACAGGTAGCAAGAAAGGCAAAGGGCACAAGGCCTGATGCGAGAAGTGAGGGATACAAGTAATTTGAAAATCAGTAAATCATATATACATACATATATATATACACACACACACACACACACACACACACACACACACACAAGAACTGGCCAAGATCAACTATGACACGCATATTAACAGTACAATAAAAACAGTCAACAAGAAACTTGGATCCCTCTATAGAATCAAACCCTTTCTTACACCAGCAGCCAGGACTGCTATAGCCAGAACTCATCTCATCTCTACTCTATGCTTCACCCATTTAAACAAATCTTTCTAAAACCAACATTAACAAACTGACAGTATCCTATAACAATATTGCCAGATTTGCTACTGCCTCTCCTTTCAGAACTCATCACTGTCTTAATCTTAAACAACTTGATTGGTTAGAGTTTCTACACCATCTACACTTTTCACAGCTTACTATTGCCCACAAAACCCTGCATCAACCCACCAATACTCCTATACTCTCAAACCTACTTACTCCCCTACCATAATCCTAAAAACTTACACTCTTCTAACAAACTACTGTTTAACATTTGCAGATCCAACAATTTAGCAGGTGACTCCCTTTTCCCTAATACCATTGGTAAGCTATGGAATCTACTACCCACTGAACTCACAACTCTGCTCTCATATACTTTTTAAAAAGAAACTCAAGCTTCATCTCAAGTCACACTGGTTATGTTCCTATACTATCCCTGACTGTTATACTTCTCACTAATAACTACCTGCATCATCCTAAGCCTTCCCTATAAAATCTGCTTATCATGAAACTTTTGAGTGAATTCTTTATATATACTTGTATATTACATCCTCTCATGAATATTCCCTTATTGTTTACTGCTCCAGTCGTGCTCAATGGTAGTATGGCAGTTAATATTTCATATCTTTAAAAATATAAACTTTTTTCTTATTTATACATCTGTTCTACTCAATACCATTTTCTATATTGTTTTTGGTATACAACTTTATGGGGTACTTCTTCTTGATTGAATTTTGCATGTGCTCTTCTGTAAACTTTTTCAAGATTGTACTTTAAATATGTGTTTTTATTGTTTT
The DNA here is from genome assembly GCF_019279795.1 of Protopterus annectens. Classification (NCBI taxonomy): domain Eukaryota; kingdom Metazoa; phylum Chordata; order Ceratodontiformes; family Protopteridae; genus Protopterus; species Protopterus annectens. The sequence goes on from NC_056743.1 coordinate 672,213,397, forward strand.
TTGTTTATTTTTGGAGCTTTTCTCCCTGGGCCTCTACTGAAAATGGACATGTATCCAGCTAGACTAGCCCGGTCAACAAATGTAAAAATAAAAAATAAAAAATAAATAAAATAAAATATACATATATATATATATATATATATATATATATATATATATATATATATATATATACACATATATATATATATATATATACACATATATATATATATATATATATATATATATATATATATACACATATATATATATATGTATATAAAAATGCAGTTTTGATAATAAGGAACAGGGAAGAGTGAAAAGGAGAGTAACTGGCCAAGATAAAAAAAGAAATTACTTATCTATCCCACAAACTACTTCAGTTACTGGTGACCACATGCAAACGCTGAAGCTGGAAAACGAGATCGGAGGTAATTCAGGAAAAGAGAAGATTATGGGTAAGGGGAGGAGCTGGAGCTATGGAACCAAAGTATAATGAAGTAGATGAAGTTGGATCCCAGATCTGATCAAAGACTTATTGGTTGAGGAACAGACGAAAAACGCATTAGATTTTATACACATATATATATATATATATAAATTTTTTTTTTTTTTAAATATAGAAAAAAAAAATGTAATAAAATGAAAGGAAGGGAGTCCCCAAATTGGGCTTATCTGAGCAGTATGCCAAAAAATAGCATGGGATCCTGACCTGTGAAGAGTCTAGAGGACTTCTTCTTTAGACAGTAGCAAAAGACGGAGTACTCGCTTTCCTTGGCAGCTTAAGGCTTCCCGCTCAGGATATGCTCAGCCAATCAGCTGTCGCAGGATGAAAGAGGGAGGGGGGACTCAGCTTTTGAAAGCTAGGCTACCTTGGCGGACGACCATAAACCAATAACATACAAAAGGCTCTGGCTGAACAAGTTTGCAGATGATTACAAGCTAGAAGCAGTCAATGACTCTCCAAATGACTTGGTCATCCTGCAGAAGGTTTATCTCAAAAAAATAACTGGTGCCAAAATCATGGAATGAATCTAAACACCAGAAAATACATTATCTTATCTTCTGAGAAGTTATCTAATCAGGGGAACTACCACATTGACAATACACCCTTAAGAGATGACCCAGTAGTTTGGAATTTGGGAACTTATGTGAACAGTGATCTAACTTTTGACCAACACAAGTCCACCATCATAAGTCATTCTACACTGAGCAGCTTATAAACAAAGGGATTAATGTCTAGATCTACATGCTACTATCCCCTTCTCTCAGCCCTATTAGGCCAAAGTACAATGCCCTTTTGGCAAGTACCTGACCAGACATCTGCAACAACTGGAATGCCCACAGAGATACCTTGCTAAAAGGACACATGACCTAAACAATATGTCCTACGTAGACTGGCTCAAAGCACTGTCATTATACTCTGGATCCTACAGACTGCTAACAGGCAATCTATGCCGGGCATACAGAGCATCTTCAGACCAAATACTGATAGGACTACTGCACATGATCAAGTTAAATGGCATCTGAAATGCTCAGTTTAGGGGTCTAAACAACTTCTGCATCATCAACAGAATGATTTGTAGGGACAGGTATTATTTCACAGAAGATACCACTGCTCTGCAACTAACTCTCCATTCATTTAAAACCACGCTCATACCTGTCCATATTCAAGCACTTCCTGGATCTATGGATGTGAAATATAAAATCTGTCTCAGGACTGCCCTCTATACTACTAGATGGAGGCAGCTCCTAAATGCTTCATCTAACCCAAGGGTCCTCTCACATTAATTATCTATAACAGGATCCCAGTTACTGTCACTAGGGAGAATATATAACAAATGGGCCAATGGTTGGGTAAGAGCAATGCAACACCAAATGAGATGGCACCAAATGGGAAATTAGCTAGGCTTAGAATGACCCATAAGGGCAGCTGGCCTAGTACTTGCCTATAAACCTATGAACCTATAAAACAGATCATGACTTAAACTAGAGAATTCCCAATAATCAATTAAAAACATAACCACAAGCAAAAAAAAAAATAAAAGGTGTGTAGAAAAATGTAAAGGAAAAGTATAAAACAGCAATTCATTGATTATCCCAAAAAAGTTTTATACAGAATGGGGAAAGGAAACCACCTGAAAAGAAAAAAAAAAATTGGAAACCTATTCACGAAGATACTGTTGAACATAAAGATGCCAAACAGATAAACAAGATGAGTAGCAAGAAGTGCTAATAAAGAGGACTTGACATGGAATTAACTTTGTTTCCATTTATTATTTAAGAAAGGTTCCCACTGGAGAACCCCATTCTTTTTTGTATGTCCCTTACGAATATCTCACCTTTGGATTTAGACCACACTTCAGATGCAGAGTGCAAGGAAGACACCCATGCTTTGGTATACTGGTAGGACATATGGCTATCCTTGGCAGGATATCCCTATTAGTTAGTAATATTGCAACAGTGATCTTGGAAGGAAGTCTGTCAGGTAGAACATAACCAAGTTAATTATTTAGATGTCACTCTGGTTGCAAAGGAAGGGAGAACAATTATTATAATACTATACAGGAAGTCTACCAGTCCACTTACTTATGTGGACATAATGATAAGTCTCCACATCTAATGGGCCAGGAGGGCCTGCAGTGAAGATGGGGATAATTTTCAAGGCCTGGTAGGATACTTATGATGTTCTTCAGGAGACATTTTCCAATGAATGATAATCACAGAAGCACAATGGACGGCCTCACGTTTCAACAAGTGTTGGCCAATATGAAAACTCTCAATGATAAAAAAAAAAAGGATCAAGCTGCAAATTATGCACAGTAGTTGGGAGGACCGGGTAAATTATGTACTTTTTTTTGTCAATGAGCATAATTACTATCAAATGAGGTGATTAGTATTGTGAAGAAGCACTGGGAGATGCTGTTTAATGAGAAGTACCACTGTGGCAGATTTTTAATAAATAGATTACCGGAAATTTCTCAGGAGAGGTACAAGTATTAGGGACATGCTTGTCCACAGGTATTTTGGGAGACCACTTAAAGTCTTATCAAAGTGCTTCAGCTATGCAGGGATATGTATTCTGAAGTAGCTGTAATAGTTTGCAGTCTTGTGCAAAATTGAGATGATAAATGAATGCATACTTTCTGTCAAAGGGTGCTTAACTTGTAATACTAATAGGGAAGTTAAAACTTCAACATGGTCCGGTAACCTCTTTTACACTAGGAGTCATTTTAAATCTAAAGTCTAGGAGCATAAATGGTAACTAGGGAAGTACTATGGATATGCACTTTTTTTTTACACTGCTACTATGGTAAAAAAAAAAAAAGTCGTTAGGTCATGAGGGGTGCAGTGCTGGCTTGTCACTTGGAGGGCATTATACCCATTAAGCACAAGCCTGTAAGCATATGCTACCTGTGTGCATGCACTTAAACCGAGTGGATGTAAGGCATATCTTCTGTGGCCAGCAGCATGAAGGCAGGTTCAGTTAACTGCCACAATGGAAGAAAATTGCTATAAACAAGGAGCAACAGATCATTGCACTGGACTGTTATACTCTTGCAACTGGGATTGGAGGGACGAAGGGCTAACAAGGCACACCTAGCAAGAACCAATGGGTTTGCAGGACTAACATGTAACCCAGGAATGTCCAGAGTTCAACCCCCCATGAACAAACAAGCAAAATGGACAATGGTAGTTGCATTAAGAATGTCTGGTAGAGAAATTAAAAAGTGAATTTTTACATTCCTCTACACCTGGTTATCCAAATGTGGACACCAGGGAAAGTATTCCCCCTTAGGAACAAGTTATTAATGAATAAAAGAAAAAAATTGTGTTTACCATAACGTTTCATGTTTGAAGTCCATCTCGCCTACATTCTTGCTGGATAGGTTCGGAGCAGATTCTCGGCTCCGACTCGGCCAATACTAAAGCTCCAGAGCTTTTACTGACTCGAGCCTAACCCCTATCCCATGGTGCCTCACAGCAATTCCCCAGATCTTGTTTGCAAGAAAGTAACTAGGTACATAATAGTAAGTAACTATGTACATATAAACAGAATACTTTGTATTACTATCCATGCCAAGTGGATGGGCAACTACAACAAGGGTAGACAGCATAATGGATAGTCCACCAGTTCCTCCAGGATACAGGAAGGGGGAAGGAGGGTGGGACGCAAGAATGTAGGTCAGATGGACTACAAACATGGAACATTAAGATAAGTACATAACTTCTTTATGTTACGTAATCCTATCTCGCCATAATTCTTGGTGGATGGGACAGCGTCCCTAGCACCTTTATCCCAGGAGGCTCAAGCAAAGAGACTCTTCAGCACAGTGGACCCAAAGGATGACCTGTTCCGGGAGGCCAAATCAAATTTGTAATGAGGGACAAAGGTATGAGGTCTTGCCCAAGTACCTGCTGTACAAATGGTGTCAATTTGGAGTTTTGATCTAAAGGCATATGAAGTTGATACTGCTCTGGTTGAATGGCCTTTTACTTTGGCAGGCAATTGTTTGCCAGCAGTTTTGTAAGCAAATGAGATGCAGTCTGAAAGCCATTTAGACAAAGTGACATTGGGGACAGGCAAGTTTTTTTGTCTGAGAAACAAACAATTGGTCCAATTTTCGAAAATCTTTAGCCCTGTGCAGGTAAAAACCTGAGAATTCTGTGTACATCTAATTAGTGTAGTCTGTATTCTGATTTGTTACTATGATTTGGGAAGAAAACTGGTAAATCGATAGTTGTACTGGCATTATACTCTGAACATACCTTAGGAAGAAAGGAAGGATTACTTCTGAGTGAGACTCTATCCTTGTGGAAAACAATATAAGGAGATCGAATGATGAGGGCTTGCGACCCTGAAACTCTCCTAGCAGATATTATAGCCACTAAGAACAAGGTCTTCCAAGACAACAATTTCAAATCAGATGAAGATGATGGTTCAAAAGGTGTAGGAATTAAAGATGTGAGAACTAGGTTCAGGTCCCATGGCTCCGGTGGTTGCCCGATTGGAGGTCTGAGAAGGACTCCTCCTTTCAAACAGGATTTGCATAAAGAGTGGGACATAACTGGATTTCCCATGTAGCCAAAATGATAATTAGAGATGGCAGCTAAACGAACTCTAATAGTAACAGTTGCAGCTCCTTCTTGAAAAATGTATGCCAGGAAGGACAGGACAGACTCTATGGGAGCCAAGTAGGGATCTATGCCTTGGTTTGCAGCCCAAATGGAGAACCTTTTCCATTTACTGGGATACAATTTCCTGGTGGAAGGTTTGTCTGAAGAAATCAGGATGTGTTTGACAGTAGGGGAAAGGGAAATACACCTGGCTAATCGTGGAACTGGAGCAGCCATGCTGTCAATTTCAGGGACTGGATGGTAGGATGGAACTGTCCTGATTGATGAATAACGAGGTCTGGAGATGGTTCCAGGATCCATGGTTCCTCCAAGAGATAGGGCCAACAAGAAGGGGAACCAGACTTTGCGAGGTGAATAAGGAGCAATGAGGATCAGGGTACTCCAACAGTTTTGCTTTCTGAATCACTTTTGGTATAAGAGGAAGGGTGGAAACGCATAAAGGAGTCCTGGAGGCCAATTGTGAACCAGAGCATCCCTGGGTGACATCCCCGGATGGGGAATTAGGGCAAAGTAGCTGCTGCATTTGGTGTTCATGTACGTGGCGAACAGGTCACAGCAAGGCTGGCCCCATTTGCAGAAAATCTTGCTTCTGTATTCAGGGACCACTTGTGAGGCATCAGAATTGCTAGACTCAGTCTGTCTGCTATCACACTGGACTTCCCCGGAAAGTGCGAGGCTACCAGAAAGCGCAGTGTCCATCGCCCATTTCCATACTCTTAGAGCCTCTCGACAAAGTGGGTAAGATTTGGTTCCCCCTTGCCCATGTACCACAGTACAGACATATTTTCTGATTGCATCGCAATTGTGCCGGTGGGAAGAGAAAGTACAGTTGTGTACACTTACCATAAATGTAGATGTTAGAGTGTATTCACTGTTGCAGTCATCACATTTGGGTTATCTGCCTGCAGGTAGCCCTCAGTTGGCCTGAATACCAGAGTCTTCGGATTTCTGCATCGGATGCTGTCACTTCTTCCATGATGTCAGCTCATCAGGGGTATAAAACATGCAGCAGACACGATTACATACGTTTTTCTTGCCCCAGATGTCAGGTGCCCCCACAATAGGAAGCAATTCTATGGTATGGAACACACCCAGCAAAAAGCAAATACACAACATATAATACATGCCAGACAAGAAGGAAAGGTAGAGCCAGGAGAAGTCAGGGGGGCTGGAGGGAGGGTAACCAGGACTGCAACAGTGAATACACTCGAACATCTACATTTATGGTAAGTGTACACAACTGTACTATGCTCTTCGTGTTTCACTGTTGCAGTCATCGCATTTGGGTTGATTCTCAAAGCTAAGGAAGTTTGGAGGCAGTTAAAGAGTACTGGGGCTAGCAATCACCAGCTCTGGATTTAGAAAAGACAGGCAGGTGGTAATGCTTGGTGAAAGTATGTACCGAGCTCCATGTAGCAGCTTCCAGGATATCCCTGGTAGGGACTCCTCTGAGAAATGCCATAGAGGTAGATGCAGCCCTGGTGGAATGTGATCTTATCCCCTGTGGGGTAGGTTTTCCATGGTGTTTGTAGCAGAAATGGATGCAATGGGCTATCCATTTGGAAATGGTTTGCTTTGAAATGGCCTTCCCCTCTGCCCCTGCAGCAAAGCTAACTAGCAGCTGGTCAGATTTTCTGAGAGGCTTAGTTCTGTCCAAATAGAATCTAAGCGGTCTGTGTACGTATAGAGAATGCAGTATTCTTTTCCCCCTTATTTTGAGGATTAGGGAAAAAAGTAGGCAAATGAATGGACTGGTTTGGAGCCACACTAGACACCACCTTGGGCATAAAGGCTGGATTAGTCCTGATGGAAACCCTGACCACATGGAAGATAATGAAGGGTTCCACTGCCATGAGGGCCTGCAGTTCAGGCACTCTTCTTGCTGAAGTGATGGCTAGAAGTAAGACTGTTTTCCAAGAAAGGAATTTCAACTCTGCTGTAACAGCTGGTTCAAAGGGGGGAAGAGCAAGTTTTTCCAATACAAAGTTAAGGTCCCAGGCTGGAGTAGGAGCTCTCCTGGGGGGGGGGGTCTTACATTTTTGGCCCCTCCAAGGAATTGTTTTAGCAGGGGATGAGAGAAGAGGGGTGGCTCAGTATTATAACGTGTTGAAATGGCATGAATCTCAATTGAAGAGAAAGATAGGCCCTTGTGGAGGATTTCTGTTAAACAATCTAGCATATGAGGTAAGCTGGGCACTGTTGTGCCCATCCCCTGAACCTGGCTCCAGGAACAGTAACTTTTCCACTTTTCTGAATAGGATTTTCTAGTACTAGGCTTCCTTGCCTCAAGAATGACATTCAGCACCTGCTTACTGAGGGCTGCTAGAGGTAAGCTCAGGGAATTAGTCAGGCTGCAAGGTTCAGGGTTTGAAGCTTAAGGTGCAGAATCTGGCCCGCCTGCTGGGACAGCAGGGAAGGGGTCTGAGGCAGGTGCCATGGTTGCAGCACTGTCAGACTAAGCAAAAAGGGGTACCAGCGCTGGTGTGGCCAGTCTGGGCAATTAGTATTGTCTTTGGCTTGTCCTGTTTGATCTTTAGTAGAACCTTCGAGAGGACATTCAGAGGGGGAAATGCATAAATTACGAGGCTTTCCCAGGTAAAGGACAGGGCATCCACTTTCCAAGCTTGACTGTGGGGAGTTCTGGTTCAGAATTTGTTCCATTTGTAGTTCTGAGGGGAGGCAAACAGGTCTACCTCTGGTGTCTCCCATTCGTTCCTCAAGAGCTTGAATATTTTGGGTTCCAGTTTCCACTCGTGTGGGTCCATGACATTTCTTCTTAAGTCGTCTGCCAGTGAATTTAGTTTGCCTGGCAGGAATTGAGCTTGCAGGTTCACTTGGTAGCTCAAGGCTGTGTTACACAGAGCCATGGCTAGTCTGCAGAGTGGGTAGGAATGCATTACCCCCTGCTTGTTTATGTACCACATAAATGTGGTACTGTCCGTCTTTACCAATAGTTGTCCTGGAAGAATAAGGTCTTTGAAGGCTGTCAGAGCATTCTGTACAGCTAACATTTCTTTTTGACTGATATGCAGGTGCATCTGTTTTGGGTTCTATTTGCCCTGAATGCACTTACCCTGCCATGCGAGTCCCCCGTGCATAATCTGATGCGTCTGTTAGGGTTTGGGTGGCAGGGGGCAGAGTGAAAGGGAGTCCCTTGTTGTGGTAGCAGGCCTCTACCCACCAGAGGAACTCTGCCCTTAGACAAGGAATGATAGGAAAAAAGTTATGTCCTTACCATAACATTCGATGTTTGTAGTCCATCTTGCCCTTCATTCTTATTCTTGGGATCGGAGCTGAACCTTGGCTCTGACTCGGCCATACTGTAGCTCAAAAACTTCTTGTTGGCTCGTGGCTAGGAGGTATCCCATCATGCATCACTACTATTCCCCATATCTTGTTTGCTGCAAGGACAAAATACAGAGACAAACAAAAAAAAACAAATCGAAAAGACTAACAAAACAGCAGTAGGCACTCTACCCTCAGGTCCTCAAGGTGGGGGCAGGAGGGAGGGTTCGTAAGAATGAAGGGCGAGATGGACTACAAACATTGAACATTATGGTAAGGACATAACTTCTTTATGTTCTGTAGTCCTATCTCACCTTCATTCTTACTCTTGGGACAGCGTCCCTAGCACCTTCATCTTGGATGGCTCATTGGAAAATGCTCCTGAGTACTGTTAAACCAAAGGAAGACCTGTTCCTAGAAGCCACATCCAATTTGTAGTGAGTAATGAATGTGTGAGGTGAAGCCCATGTTGCTGCAGCGCAAATGTTGTCTAATTGGATTCTAGCCTGAAAGGCTACCGAGGTAGACACAGACCTGGTAGAATGAGCTTTCACCTTGATAGGAAGATCTTTACCACAGGGGGATAGATAAATGAAATGCAACTGGAAATCCAGTGAGATAGTGTGGCTTTAGAAACTGGAAGGCCCCTCCTAGAGTCTGAAAAGGAGACAAACTGATCTGACCTTCTGAAATCTTTAGTTCTGTCCAGACAAAAACAACATTGTCTATGCACATCCAATTGGTGGAATATGTATTCTGCCTGGTTAGAAAACTTAGTGAAGAACACAGGCAACTCAATAGACTGATTAATGTTGGCTTGAGAAGAAACCTTAGGAATAAAGGAAGGGTTTTGTCCACAAAGAGACCCTATCTTTATGAAATACCAAATAAGGGGGCTTAATAGAAAGAACTTGCAGTTCAGAGACCTTTCTTGCAAAAGTGATAGCCACTAAAAATATAGTTTTCCAAGTTAGAAACTTGGTCACATGTTGCTGAAGGTTTGAAAGGACTTGACATACGTTTATGGAGAACAAAGTTCAAATCCATGGAGCCACGGGATCCATGATTGGGGGTCTTAGCAAAGTGGTCCCTTTGAGGTAGGCTCTACAAAGCCAATGAGCCATAAGATTAGGTTCATTAGCAACATGAAAGGTGGAAATGGCTGCCAACTAGACTTTGATAGTTGCCGCTGCAGAGCCTTGGTTGAATAACTGTGAGAGGAAATCTAAAATGGCAGAAATGGGAGCTGTGTAAAGATCAAGGTTTCTCTCACGGGCCCAAAAGGAGAATCTCTTCCATTTACTGGTATAAATCTTCCTGGTAGAAGGTTTGTGAGAAGATGACAAGATATGTACAACCTTGGGAGAAAAGTTATGAAGCCTGACTAATGATGGAATTGGAGCAGCCACGCTGTCAAGTTGAAGGTGTGGAGAGAGGGATGGAATGCCCCTGACATGTGTGTCAGTAAATCTGGCACTCGATCCAGAGTCCACGGTTTGTCCTTTAGATGAGGTCTGAGAAAGGGAAACCAAATCTGTCGAGGCCAGTAAGAAGCAATTAGAATCATTCTGCTTCCCAAGGATAGTGCTTTCTGAATTACCTTCGATATGAGGGGGAAGGGAGGGAAAGCATAGTCCCAAGGGCCAATCGTGAACGACTGCATCTCTTAGTGCTTCGCCTTCCAGGGGAATTGGGGTAAAGTAGCTGCTGCATTTGGCATTGAGAGGGGTGGCAAAGAGAACGCAGCAAGGCTGACTCCATTTGCAAAAAATTTGTTCTGCAATATATGTGTTCAGAGACCACTCGCGAGGCATCAGAATAGCCCTGCTGAGCCTATTGGCTTTGACGTTGGATTTCCCCGGGATGTGCAATGCTATCAGAAAGCGCTGGGAAGACACCGCCCACTCCCATACTCGTAGGGCTTCTCTGCAGAGGGGGTAAGATTTGGTTCCTCCTTGTTTGTTTAGATGCCATACCACTGACATGTTGTCCGAGTGGACTGCAATCGTCCCAAGAGGGAGAAAGCTGTGAAGTACTTGCAACACTAGAAGCACTGCTCTCATCTCCAAGATGATATGCAAATGAGCCTTGTGATCTTGCCATGTGCCTTGGACTGTTCTCCCTAGATAATGCCCCCCCCTATCTGGGAGGCATCTGTGGTCACAGTGGCAACTGGTGGGGGGTGGGGTGGGACAAATGGTCTGCCTGTGTTTAGACTGCTGGTCTGAGCCCACCAACAAAGATCCTGTTTGCACAAATTTATCAGAATGGGGTGAGACAGAGGAAGCTACTGCAGTGACCACTGGGCAAAAAGTAACCATTGCAGGACCCTCATGTGCAGTCTGGCTAATGGAACTAGTTTTATTGTGGAAGCCATGGTCCCTAATAGTTTGAGCACCACCTTTGCTTTGACTTTTCTTAGTGGAAGTAAGTTCAAGACTTGTTCCCTTAGACACTGAATTCTTTCCATGGTAAAGGTAAGCTCTCATTGAGACGGTGTCTTATTTCGGCGTCAATAAAATTCACATGCTGAACAGGCGACAATGCAGATTTTTGCCAATTTACTGTAATTCCTAACTGCAGGCAAGTTGAAAAGGTAGTGTCCCTGACCTGTAACAGTAGATGCCTGGTGGTGGCAGTCAGGAGCAAGTCGTCCAGATATGGAAACACTTGGAATCCCTGACATCTCAAGTGAGCCGTAACCACTGCCATACATTTGATGAACACCCTGGGGGGGGGGGGGGGGCTGTGGTGAGACCAAAGGGCAGGGCGAGGAACTGATAATGACTGGCTCCCAGCTGGAAGCATAAGTGACTCCTCGATGCCCTGTCCATTTTGATGTGGTAGTAAGCATCTTGGAGATCTATGCAGCACATTCAAATGTCTTTCCCTAACAGGAGTATCGACTAAGTTGAACTTTCAGAACTTGGGCTTCTGTACAGATTCGTTCAATTTGCTAAGATCCAAAATGGGTCTCATGTCCCCTGTTCTTTTTGGCAACAAAAAGAATCTGGAATAAGTCCCTAATCCTACTTGGTCTGCGGGGATGGGTTGGATGACTCTCTTCACAGGCAACTTTTGGATTTCTAGAGTTGCTGAATCCCTGCGACTGGGTGGCACATCTAGGATTTGTCTGGTCTGAAGGGGTGGAGAAGATAAGGGAATACGTTAACCTCTGGTAATTATCTTTAATACCCACTTGTCTTGAGTGACATTGTGCTAGGCTTCTGGGTATAAAGAAATACGACCCCCCCAAATGGCTCCAGAGACGCACAGTCAGGCCTCCTTTCAGGAGCGCTGATAGGGACGACGACGACGAGAGGAATCACGGTCTCCCTGGTTCTGCGGGCCTCCTCTACCTCTAGGGCGGCATCTACCATTATTTCCTCCTCCTCTGTTTCTGGAGAAGGAATCACCTTGCGCGTCTTAAAAAAACCTCTGTGATTTTCTGAACCACATTTTGCCACCCTTCTGCCTTTTGGGATAGGGTCTAGAAGGGACAGAAAAATGGACTCCCATGGCAGACAGGGTTTTTCCTTCTTGCTCGCACCTGGTGAGTGTGTCCTTTTACCTGGGTTCCGAACAATGAGGATCTGTCAAATGGGGCATTGGTAAACATAGACAAAGGCCTCTTCAAAATTACACAAACGCATCCAGGAGTGTCTTCTGAGAGAGACCGCTGAACCTGCTTGCTCTACTCGCTCCATCCACTGCATACGAAATCAGCCTCATGCAGGAAGATTCCACATAATCAAGAGATTCCCACACCTTTCGACTTACTAAATCCAGTAGCTCATCAAAAGGTGGAGACACACAAGAGGAGGAGGCTTGAGACCCAAAAGCCTTCAGGTACACTGACTCCTTATCAGAAGGGGATGTGGTGGGCCAGCTGCCTCTCTGTTTAAGGATCTCAAGAATATCTGCGAATGAGATATCAGAGGACGACTTCGGGGACCCTTATAACTTCTCGAGGTCAGTCTCTGATGTAATAGACTCAGGGGAGTCAACGCGTTTCCTCTTACAAGTTTTCTTCCCAGGTGGTTCCTCAGACAGGCATTCTGGGGAGACCTCGAAAGACTGGGGACCACTCATGGAGGTATCCTGAGGCTGCAGGTCTCTGCTGTATTGGGAGAAAGAGGAAGCTGAGACTGAAGTCGGCACCTTAGGGGGAACAGTGTCGGTACCTCTGGATGGAGCTAAAGAAGACCTAGTCGGCACCTCAGGAGAAAGAGTGTGGGTACCTCTGAATGGAGCTGATGACCTAGTCGGCGCCTTAGGGAGAAGAGTGTCGGTACCACTGGATGGAGCTGAAGACCTCCTGGCTCAGAGGTTGCCCTTTGCCCCGAAGATGCAGAAGCAGCCCTCGGTGCCGAGGAGATGGGCTCCGAGGCTGATGTGGGGTCCAAGCTCACCCGGGCCGAAGCACCGAGAGGTAGGCTCGGAACCAAACAAGTTCAATTTGAGGCATCCCCCTCAGGCCTGACCTGAGAGCCGAGAACCCTAGACCCCGCGGACGACACCAAAAGGGTCGGAGCAGATATCGGAACAGAGAGAGCAACTGAGGTAGCTGGAACCGACCTATCCACAACCTGAGGCACCAACAACTCTGGCTCCGAAGGCTCGGAGGAACATCGATCGGGTATGGGGGCACATTGGGCTCCGGAACAGACAGAGCCGAAAGCAAATATGCCAGCGCCAAAGTCTGAAGCAGTTGACGCACCACTCTCTCGACATCCTCATCAGAAAGGCTCCTAGAGGACCTGGAAGATAGAGTTGTGGATCTAGATCGCTGGAATATAGACGACCTAAGAGTCGGGGAAACCGGTCGAAGTTCAGATGACCGGTTCAGAGATGTAGTGCCAGTTATCGGCTCCAAAGTTCCTGGAGCCGAGACTGATGGATCCACTAAGCTAACCTCTGTCGGCACTGAAATCAGTGGAACCGATGAAAGTGTAGCCACTTTAGCAATTTTGTCTGGCAGCTCCGATGAAACAGAATGGGTGGGAGACCACCTTTTTGTAGTTTTGGTCTGTCTTTTTTGGAGTAGGAAGGAGATTTAGAACTGGACGATGAGGATGTTAATTCCTCCTCAAAGGAATGTTTTAATAGTCCCTTCAATATCAGTTTGTTCTTCCTCTCCTGAAGAACACGAGGACTGAACGCATGGCAAAACAGGCAAGACACTTGGAGGTGAACAGCCCCCAAACAGTAAACACGCAAATTCTGCACATCAGTCAAGGACATCTTCTGGGCACATTTAGTACACTTTTTGAAGCCCGAAGGCTTATGATCCTTAGTGTCTGTAGACATAATTCAAAAAAACACAATCTGCAAAACAGCACACAAGTTGACAGAGAAAAGGATAAACAGAGGACTAGGTCCTCTAATTTAAATGGGCCTAGCCCTAAGAGGAAAAAGAATAAACCGAGGACTAGGTCCTCCAACATAAATGGGCCTAGCCCAAAGGAAAGCAGCCGCACAGGAGATTAGCGATGCAGGGATACCAAAAAGGCCAACAGAAGAACGGCCAAACAACGTACAACAAACACAGAAATACGCAGCAAATAGTCCGAAACAGATAAAGACTGCAATAAACACACAAAACTAGCAAGACAACATAATATTATCCAACGAGAAGAAAAATACTGAAAAAAAGCACTTGGTCACGGCCAAGAAGAATCACGTCCGAGCTGAACGAGCGGCAAATGAGATCTGGGGAATAGTAGTGCTGCATGATGGGATACCTCCTAGCCACGAGCCAACAAGAAGTTTTGAGCTACAGTATGGCCGAGTCGGAGCAGAGGTTCTGCTCCGATCCCAAGAGTAAGAATGAAGGCGACATAAGACTACAGAACATTCATTGTTTCCAGGTCCTAAGAATGTTGACACCATAGACATTTTAGATACCATTGAAGTTTCCTCATATGCAGTCTTGCATATGGAATTAACAGAATGTAAGAGGCCATGAACCCCAGGGGCTTGCAGGATTTTCCTTGCAAACAGCTGGGTTTTTGTGGCCAGTAGGTTGAAGTAAATTGTCAAACTTGTTTCTCTGGAGTGAAGAATGCCATCTGGGAAGTTGTGTTCAAGCTTGCTCCCAGGAATACAATCTGTTGGCAGGGTACTAGGTGTGATTTCTTCTCGCTGATGGTGTACTCCAGTGAGGTTAGAAGTCTCTTTGCAAATGGCAGGTATTTTTAATAGCAAATCCTGACTTTCTGCCTGAATCAGGCAATCGTCCAAGTATGGGTAAATCTGAATATTTCTCTGCCTGCAAAATGCAATGGCTGGTGAATACCCTGGGCGCAGTAGATAAGCCAAAGGGAAGTGCAGAGAACTGATAGTGCATGGAGCCCATCCTAAAATGTAGGTATCGTCTGCAGAATACCCTTATTGGGATAGGCAGGTAAGTTTCTTTTAAGTCTAGGGTTTCCAGCCAGGCATCCTTGGCTAGCATAGGAAGAAGCTGTTGAGTTAGCATTTTGAATTTTGGAACCACCAAAAAGGTGTTGAGAATGGACAGGTCCAGGATAGGACGCCAGGAGTTTTCTTTTCTGGGAACCACAAACAGTCTTGAATAAAAACCATGTCCACTTTGTTCTGCTGGGACAGGTTGAATATCCCTAATACTGAGGAGAGAGAGAACTTGTTTTTGGGCCTCCGCCCACTGATTTGTGGGGAGGTCTGGCCATCCACTTGGGGCTGGGAGTGAGTGGAAGTGGAATCTGTATCCTAGGGAAACTGTTTAAAACCCATTTGTCCTAGGTAATGAGTTCCCAGTTTTTGCATGCAGGGCGAGCTTTCCTCCTAAGGTAGCAAGTAGTTGAGCAGGGCTTGGAAGAGTTAAGGATAAGTCATTGCGCCTTTTTTCCATAGGGGGGGTGGCTTACTACTCCCTGCTTTGGAAGTGGGAGTCCCCCACTGCTTAAATCTGTGCATAGCTCGAGACTGACGTCTTGGTGGTCTGCTGCTCCTGGGTTTGGACTGAGAAGGCCTTGAAGGGTCTGGAAAAGACCAGTTCTTTGAAGGCCAATGCCTACTGAATCTAGGAGGCTGTACTTATAAGAAATATTTAACAGTTTCCATAGGTTTAGCTTTTTCCTCCATCGTTTTGAGGATTTCTTCTGCCAAAAAGGCGGTCTTGGTTTAAGGGAGCATCCAGTAATTTATCTTTAACATGATCTGGCAAGTTTTGTTTCTTAAGTCAAGCATGCCTTCTAAGTACAGGCCCAGTGACAACAGCCCTGCAAGATGCTTCTAAAGCATCAAAACCACACTGCAAAGTATGTTTACCAACTTGTTCAGCAGAATGCATTAACTCTTGCAAATCTTTGTGTTCAGCACAGTCAGAAATCAACATCATTTTCTGTTTTAGTCCCATAATATGGTACTGATACTTTAACATATGAAACTGTCAATTTAAAGCCCTAATGGCCAAAGTAGCAGAAGTGCATATCTTCTTACCCCATCTTTCTAAAGCTGTAGAGTCCATATCAGAAGGGGTAGGATTTTTGGCAGTAATAGCCTTAATGCCTTTTGGTCCTTGGGAAATGGTCTCTGGATCCACAGTAGGATTCTTGAAGAATTTGAGAGAGTCAGGTACTCTGCAGTACCTGTCAGGGAGCTGGAGGTAAAATGTCTGGGGTAAGGCTGGATTCCAAGAAATCATCATCTACAATCTCCAGAACAGGAGGGATAGCTAGAGGCCTGTATTGAGGCAGGAGTAAAAATTTCCCAAGTCTCTTTTTGGACTCAGAATAGTCCTGGCTTTCTCAGTGGAAATACTCCCTAAGGGTATGCAAGGTTTCACCAAAAGAAAAATCTTCTGGAGGAGAAGCAGAGGGAATGGAATCCTCTGCATCAGAATCCTCATAAGTAGATGAAGGTAAATCCGGATAGTCAGAAGGAACAGAGATATCAGATGCCTGATCAGAAGAATCAGAAAGAAAATCAGATCTAGGTCTTTTAGAGGGGAAGGCTGGCTTCCCCTAATTAAGGTAATAAGGTCTTCAGCCATTCTAATCATTTGTTTTTGAGGCATATGAGCCTGAGAATGGGGTTTGGTCATCAGTTTTCTAGACGTAGTGCGAGTTTAGGCCTGAAGAATGCAGTATTTCTAGCTTGAAACGAAGTCGTCTGTTTAATATGAAAGTCGGTAGGCCTGAATACACCCTCTGAAGCTGGTGTCCGCACAACAGCTCCAGACCCATCCAAGGTACAGACATCCACAGATTCCATAATCGAAGAAGCATCTCGCGGCATACCGAACTCCAAATGGGTCTCAGTTGAAGCCTGCGAATATGTAGTAGTGAGCATCAGGGGCTGCGAAAGCACCTCACTGAGTACCGGAGGACTAGCCACTAGCTTAACGTAAGCGTCGTTAGTTTTGGACCTATGCGGTCCGTCTCTGTCTTTATCCTTACTTTTTTTGTAAGATCAGTAGTCGGATGGCTTAACAAAGCCATTTCGGAGTATGGAGATCAAGAACGGAAGTATTTAGCTACAAAAATAGCCCTACGACGAATAGTTTGGGCATTGAACAAGCCACAAAACCGACCGCGAGGGATGTCGTGATCTGGGCCTAAACAGGTGACGCAGTAAGAAAGAAAATCTCTATGAGGTATTTGCTTTCCACAGGCAAGACAATAATTTATTCGGACATCGATTAGAACAAGACAAAAGGATCCCCAACAGGGTACTTATCTTTTTGAAGACTTCAGGTCTGAAACTCGAAAATGAAAATTTCAGGAGTCTGCCGACCGGCACTTACGAACTGCTTCTGCTTTGGGCACCGCACGGCAAGAAAGACGGATATAATGGCATCGGCTGCATGTTTTATACCCCCGACGACCTGATGTAATGGAAGAAGTGTCAGCATCCAACGCAGAAATCTGAAGACTCTGGTATTCAGGCCGGCTGCAGGCTACCTGCAGGCAGATAACTCAAATGTGATGACTGCAACAGTGAAACACAAAGAACATCTGTGAAGTGCTTGCAACACGTATAACACCACTCTCGTCTCCAGAACATTTATGTGCAAGTGGTTCTTGTGATCTTGACAGATACCTTGGACCGTCATTCCCAGATAATGCCCCCCCACCCTATCTGGGAAGCATCCGTGGTCAAGACTTCATTTTGTTGAGGGAGAGCAAGTGGGCAACCTAAATGAAGTTGATCTGTACGTAACCACCATGTTAGCTCCTTCTTGCAGGAGTTTGTGACGAGTATTTTGTGAGACAAGGGGAGACCCTGCATTGACCACTGGGCAAATAGTAGCCACTGAAGTACTCTCATGTGCAGACAGGCTAAGGGAAACTAAGAATGGTGAAAGCCATAATCCCTAGAACCTGAAGGACTATCCTGGCCTGTACTTTGTCTTTCTTCAGCAATAAATCTGACTTGGTTGTGCAACGATTCAGTCCTTTCTGGTGTCAATTATGCTGTCATGGTGGTTGAGTCTATGTCTGAACCTAAGAAGATAATGCGCTGCAATGGAGATGAGGCTGATTTTTTTTTAGATTTATTGTAATGCCTAATCTGGCGCACAAGGATAGAGTCCCATCCCTGGTTGGGATTAGTTGGTGCTTGATGGTAGCAGTGAGGAGCCAGTCGTCTAGGTACAGAAACACCTGGAATCCTTGACGTCTCAGGTGAGCCGTCACCACTGCCATGTATTTGGTGAACACACTGGGGGCTGTAGTGAGGCCAAAGGGCAGTGTTTGAAATTGAAAATAACTGGCTCCCAGCCGAAAGTGTAGATGTCTTCTGGAGTGCCTGTCCATTCTGATGTGGTAGACTGGTAGTATGCATCCTGAAGATCTATGGAGCACATCCAACTGTCCTTCCCAATAAAGGGAAATATTGACTGCAGAGTGATCATACGGAACTTCGATTTCTTTACAGACTGTTTGAGTTTGCTGAGATCTAGAATTGATCTCCAGTCCAGTTTTTTTTTGGAACAAAAAAGAATAGTGAGTAAGTTCCGGATCCTATTTGCTCTGTGGGGACTTCTTGGATGAATCTTTTTTGAAGCAACGAGATGACCTCTGATGTTGCACAGTCTGAATGGGTGGCATGTCTGGTAGAGACCGGTTTACCGAGGGATCAGAAAGAAAGGGAATAAGGTAACCTCTGGAAATTATGGTTTGTACCAAACGATCTTGGGAAATTTGTAGCCAGGCGCTTGGGTACAGTGAAAGACGACCCCCCGACTGCCTCCAAAGACGGACAGTCGGGCAACTCCTCGGGGTGATGGAAGGGATGATCAGAGAAAGTATCTATCTCCCTGACGTTGCAAACCACCTCTGCCGCGAAAGTGGCATCTTCCATTATATCCTCCACCTCTGCCTCTAGGGGAGGGTTGACCTTGTGCCAGAGGGAAACCTTTTTGGGATTTACAGAACCACATATTCCCTCCTGTTTGACCCTTGGGATAGGGTCTAGAAGGAAGGGAGAAATGGACTCAGACAGCAGATAAGGTTTTCCCTTCCTGCTCGTACCTGGTCAAAGTGTCTTTTACCTGCGGTCCAAAAAAGAGTTGAACCATCCAAGGGGACGTTGGTAAAGGCCGACAAAGAATTCCATGAAGTTGCACAGACGCATCCAGGAATGTCTCCTAACAGAAATTCCTGCTGCAGCTGCCCTGCTCGCTCCGTCAGCTGCATAGGAAATCAGCCTCATGGAGGAGTTGGCTACAGATGTAAGGGTGGAGAGCTGCACAGATACCCTGTCCATGGATCCCGAAGCTACTGAACCCTGAAGGGTATCTCCCAACTCCTTCAGGAGATCCCTTTGAAGTCTATTAAAATGGGACAGGTAATTCAGCGATCATAAGATAAATACCGCTGAAGAGAAGGTACGCTTTCCATACCTATCCATCATCCTGGACTCTTTATTAGGACGATGGATATTTGAATATGTCTCAGACAACTCCTTTTTTGTGGCAGCTGTTACTACCATAGCATCCACAGGAACTCCCTTAGAAAGAAACAATTTGTCTTCTGGAGCTGTCAAATTTGTTTGGTCTCCTCAGGACAGGCTCCAGTGTGTCTGGGGAGGTCCAACCTTTCCGGGATATGACCCCCCAAGAGTTGGTCATATGGCGATGTCACCCAGGAAGTGGAAGGTCAGGAACCAAAGCCTTCAACGCACACTGACTCATCCTCAGTAGGGTTAGGTGTCTTCCAATCACTCCTCTGTCTAAGAACTTCAAGGATGTCTGCAAAAAAGACATCCTCAGAGGGGGATCTTGGGGACCCTTCTGACACATCCACATCAGTATTTGACGTGACAGACTCAGGTGAGTCAATGTGCTTCCTCTTACAAAGTCCCTTCTTAGGGAGGTCTCCAGTGGGATAATCTGGGGAGTTCTCAGAAGAGGCGGCACCTCCAATGGGGGCTCCTTGAGTCTCTGGTTCCCTACGCTGATGGGAAAGTGGGGAAAGAGAGGTTGCTACTGGCTGCTGGTGGGACATTGGGTCCAAAGGCAGGACTTTGGCACTGGACAAAACTTTCCCTATTGCTTCCAATGCCTTTCCACCCCGCTCCAAAGACGACCTTCGCGCAGAGGAAATGGAAGGTTGGCTCCGAGCAGGAGGGACAGGTTCCAAAGCAGACGTGGGAACCAAGCTCAGTTGAGCTAAAGCACCAAGAGGGAGGGTTGAGCTAAAGCACCAAGAGGGAGGGTCGGTTCCCAAGAAAAACTGGGGTGACTAGTCCTCTTGGAATCGATTCGAGAGTGTCGGCTCCCAGACCCCTTGCACCAGACTGAGCCGATGAAGATGATCGGTTCTGAGGAAGCAGGAAGAATTCTCCGAACTGAAGGATCCAGCACAGAAGGACCCTAAGTGTTAGATTCCAAGAGCGAAGCAGTCAGAGAAGGAGCAGTAGTCTGAAGATGGGACAGCTAAGAAGCCTTTGGGTCTGGAAGAACTAACGTTTTAACCAGAGCCAGGTCACAGAGCAGCCTCTTCACCACCCACTCTATATCCTCAACCGAAAGTGTCCTGGAGGAACGGGTGGAGATGGGAGATCTCCTCCTTTCTAAAATAGGAGATCTCAAAGTTGGTGAGATCGGGTCCATTACAGGTGAGTGTCTCAATATCGAAGGTTGCCTCGGTCCAGAAGAAACAGACAGCACAGAGACAGAAGAAGCGGAATCGGCACCAGAACTCCTCAGCTCTATTGCTTTAGACTTCTTTGATGGCTCTGAAGCTGGTACTGATGGAGATTTTCTTTTCAAAGTTTTGGGAACTGTCTGACCAAGTTTCAGCTGTTCCTGGAAGGCACAAGTCATAAGACCCCTGTCAATCAATTTTCATTTTCTTTCATTAAGAACCCTGATACTGAAGGCATGGCACAAAGTATAGGGTTCTTGTAAATGCGCCTCTCCCAGACCGTACACACAGCTGATGTGATTGTCAGTCAATGACATTTGTTTGAGAACACATCGCATTTCTTGAATCCAGAAGGGCGGTATTCCTTATGCTCTCTATCTTTGTCTTTGTAAATATTGCTGAGAAAAAACAAGCTAACAATAATAACAATAACAAAGCAAAGCTATGAAGAGAAGATTTTTTTTTTTAAAGGAAGGACTAGCACTCAGAGAGGAAAGGCCCTCCAATTTAAATGGGCAACTACAGCCCTCTAAATAAAACGGGCTGTACAATCCTAAGAAAGTGCGACAGGGGATCAAGCACTCACTACAATCACACAGGTAAGAGATAACTATTTAGATAGAAAGATGAAGAAAACTAGACAAAAAATATCAGGATTTATCAAAAAATCTTCTACTTAGCCGAGTCAGTAAGGAGACAACCTCGAAGCTTTCACTGCAAACAAAATCTGGGGAATTGCCGTGAGGCACCATGGGACAGTGGTTAGCCCCGGGCCAGTAAAAGCTCTCGAGCTTTAGTATCGGCCGAGTCGGAACAAAGAATCAGCTCCGAACCCATCCAGCAAGAATTATGGCGAGATAGGACTACATAACATTTACAGTTTGCTACTCCCTGGAAGTTTTTTTTGATGAGACACAAGGGTAAATAAGGTTTTTAAATTATTGCTGCCAAAAATTTTTATTTTATTTTAACTTAAATACCTTAATAAATCTTATAAAAATAATTTAGTATCGACGGTGTAGATATGAAAGGGAATTTAAATCCTTTTGAGAGACCCAGACAGAAAATCCATGTCTCCTTGTATGTCACGTCACAGGGACAGAAAGACTTTGGGAAGAAGAATAAAGAACATGTATCAATCAGTTATATAAAGGGACAAAATAAAGGCAATTTAGTGGAACTGAAAAAGTCAATGCAAGCCTGACTGAATAAATGTCTGAGTGAGGTCTACCGAAGGGGCTGGATTTGGATAATCCTGATGAGGCACATATGTCATGGCTTATCCAAAAGACAAGAATTATGTGGAAGGAGGGGCTATATCTAATGAGGTCAAAAAGGGACCATCAGGAGGGTGTTTAGCACTGCAGTCTGGCTACTTAAATAATCACAAAAATCAAAGGAAATGGAGAAGAGTGATGACCTGGCTAATTCAAAAGTCCCTCCCATTCATCTTGATGACCCCAGTGCTTATGTTGAATCCTTCACTGTTGAATTCTATGCGCATGTAAGTATCGGCACAGATAAATCTATTTCCGCCAGAAATTAATACAATGCCAAATTAAAAACAACCCTAACATTAACAGGCTCAAAAATATAAAAAAAACTCACTGCATGCTAAAATAAATTAAGTCTCAAGATGCCAAAACATTCTTGCTAAACACAAATCAATCAAAGCCAAAGCCAGACACGAGTTAAAACTAACCATCACGGCAAAAGATAACCACATAATTATGTTACAAATTTCAGAAATCATGCCCAGAACCAACAACAACTGATATCGCGCACACAGACCCAGAGGACATAGTCAATCTACTAGCAGATAAATCCATCTCAAACTTCACCCCCCTCTCCCCTGCAACACTCTCAGATAACATACCCACACCTACAACCCCCCACCCCAATCGCCCCAAATCAAGTTCTCAAGGTGCTATCTAAGGCAAGAACACAAAACCTATGGGGCCAGATAACATATCAGGCTGTGTACTGGTAAGCTTGACAACTGACTTTTCTGGTCCCCTACAGTAGGTATTAAATATCAGTCTCAAAACAGATTCATGTAAGATGAACAGAGGACAGCAACAGTCATTCCCCATATGCAACAGTGGGGCTTCAACAAACTGAGATATGTTTAAACCCATAAAGCCTGGTCAGTCTCATATGTAAGGCTATGAAAAGGACCACCATGGAATTAATAAATAAAGATATAGATGACCTACTGACTCTTGACCCAACCCAGTTGAGACTGGTCAAGAGCAGGTCTTGCCTACATAACATTTAAGAAGTTCACCAGGTTAATTAACCAATGAACAAGGGCAAAACAGTGCACAAAACATATCTAGACCTCAAAAAGGCATTCAACACAATCCCACACTCAGATGTTGTAGATAAAAATCACTCAGCTAAACGTTAATCCCTGCATAATTCACTGGATAGTAAACTGGCTCACAAAACAGTACCCAGGAAGATAGGGTGGGCAGATGTACCTAAAACTTGTCACTTGCAGTGTACCCCAGGATTCAGGCCTTCGGTCACTCTCTGGCAATTACTTTTCAGAGGTCAAAGCTAATGTTAAGGGTTTGTAGCACCAAGTCTGAAAATGACTACAGACTCTATATGCCATCATAAACTCGCCAGAGGACATCAAACTTCTGTAGTGAGCAAAAAGCCGCCATCAAAACCATGGACAAAGTAAATACCAAGAAGTATAAATCACAACCTTTGGCAAAGCATATATCCCCCAATAACTACAAGGCTGACGACACACCTCTGAAAACTGATAATGTTAGAAGTCTGGGACCCTAGGGTGACAATGAGCTGTTCTTTGATCACCATTTATTCACTGTCATAAGAAAGCCCTTTTTCGTCGTGTCTTATTTTGCAGAATTGTGCACTTTGCTTTTTAAATGGGGGGGGGGGAACAAGGATCATTATGAAGGGAAGAAACTACAAATTGGTGAAAAGGAAATGCTCCATTGGGACATAATTGGCAGAAATCCACCTCCAAAACCCCTCTCTCTGGGGCATAGGTTGATACATATAGTGCATTTACATGCATTTTATACTTTGCCTCTAGACACCCCTTTAGTCATGTGAGCTAATCCTTAACATCAACCCTGCACTTTAACTTAAAAAAAAAATAAATAAATAAATAAAATCCCTTCCCTAAAAGTACCTCTACACAAGACAGTCACAGATACTATACATAAACAGACTCAACAAAAACTATTGCCTTACCCAGCCCTTGCTCTAAAGCTAATCTGCAAACAATAGCACATACTCCCACCCTTAATACCTGCCAACTTACCCCCTCCATCAAAATGGGAGGTCGGCAACATAAACACTTAGCAAAAGCACCACAAAGCTCACTTGATCAAGCAAATGAGCATGCTTCTAAGTGAACCATACATCTCAATGTGTGAACTACTTTGTCCAAAGAATCAACCAACTCTGTTGCTAGAAAAAGACTATATATTTTCCCCCTCAAAGTATACAAGCATTCATGCATACATGTTGGGCTCTGGAAGGAATTTTCATTTCCACCCACCTACGAGACATGAATGACACCCATGAACTGTTGATCCTATGTACACTTGTGGCCAGTTCAGTTCGAAGTGTTTGTGCGCGTCTCTGTGTGCGCGTGTTTTATATATTCAACTGTCTATTGCAAAAGCATCATATACCATCACTTCATTTGCTGCCATGAGCCTTTGGGCTTTGGGAAACCTTTATGAAAACCAATCCAGATGCAATAATCTGGGAAACCAAAGGCTGTTCACCCTGTGCTGGGGAAGATGCAGAAAAAGAATGGTATTTAATCAAAACTCTATAAATGCAAAAGTTGATATAGTAATGCGTGAAATCCCACCTGCATCTGTGATATTCACGTAACATAAGTATAATAGAGTATAATGCCCCATTTGGTATGTACCTCACTAAACACCTACAACAGATAGAAAGGCTACAAAAAGTAGCTCAAGTGGATCCTAAACCTTAAACAAATGTCCTGCATGGACAGACTCAAAAAACTCCAGTTTTTCTCAGTCTCATATAGTCTATTAAGAGGCGATCTCTTCTTGACTTACAAAGCCATGTCTGACCCAGCCCTGTTAGAAATTTTACACCTAAAGAATCCAAATCCCTCCACACCATACACTCCAGGGACCTTAACCTCATTACCACAATCAACAGAACATGCTGGAGAGACAGGTTCATAACCCAGAGAATGCCCATGATCTGAATAGACTTCCCATACATGTCAAGCAGAGCACCCAAATGGCCCTCCAAGACGAATCTTGATGAGTGGCTGGGAAATAGAAAGTTCACCCCAGGGATCACTCCAGTGGCTCTACTTGATAGAGACACCAGGAAATAACGTTGGGTGGCATAATGTCAGGGCACTTCTTTGGGCTAGGCTTGTATAAAGGCTTCAGGGCCGTTGGCCTAGTACACACCTATGAATCTATGAACAGAATTTGAGAAGAGACTGCATGCAGAAGGTGAGGGCCTCTACACATCTGGCAGCCAAAAGTCAGTAAGTCATCCCAGTTTGGGGAAAAACTTGGCTTTTTGTAGCCTTTATAGAGCTGCTACTATGGACTCGCATTTGGTGAACACCTTGTAGACAGAGAGGAGACTGACTAGAAGTTGTGAACCAGTAATAACTGGATCGCACCCAAAAGCACAGAGGACTTCCTGGATACTATGGAAACAATTATGTGGCAGTATGGGTTTAGAAACTTAAAACAGTACATCCAGTTTCTGTCAGAATGCCATGAAAAGAATGACTGCAATGTGGCTAACAAGTTGGTTTTGGGCAAAATGTGTTTAGGTCACTGATATCCATTACTGGCCTGAGATCCTTTGCTCTGTTGGGCATTTAAAAACTTGGAATAAATTCCTAAACCTTTCTGGTCCAGAAATACCTTTTAGTTGGCAGTTTCACTACAGGAAGGTGAGACCCTTTTTCCTTTAAGTTTTTTTGACAAGATGGGATGTCTAGCATGGAAATGAGCAAGGCTACAAAGGGAATTACAAATCCCTAGATGCAAGTTGTGTTCTCCATCTGTCAAGGATATTCATAGTCTAACCAACTGATGATGGTACAAGCAACCACCCACAGTGAGACATTTAGGCAGAGTCGAAAGGCTTCTGATAACCACCCTAGTTGGAAAAAGTCCACCTGGAAAATACCAAGAACTCCAGCCTGTGTGCCTGCAACCCTGATGGAAATTACCCTGCAAGTCCGTTCTATAGATTAGGCTTGCCAGCGTACTGTGTCAAAATTACATCTGGAGATAACTTCTCTACATTCTAATGAAGCCCTGCTGTGGAAAAAGGAAGTCAACACACTCAGACATTATGATTTGAACAGTTTCTTTGTACTATTAGAAGGTGAGGGTGCTCCTTAATGAAAATATGGGGGTTAATAAGACAACCCAAGAAATATTATTTGGTGTCTACAAAAAGAAAAAAAAATCTGTGAATTTAGGCTGCAAGTACCAGTGACTTCTGGAAGCTTCTTTCTGCAATAATATGACACTATAAACACAGAAAAGAGCTGTTCAAACTAAAGACAGCTATGGTTTACATTTTGAGAAGTCTAGCCTTTAAGAGGATAAAAACTACAGCCATGATTTTTAAAAGTGTGTGTGTGAGGGGGGGAGACATGCATTTTATACTTTGCCTCTAGACACCACGTTAGTCAGGTGAGCTAATCCTTAACAGAAACCCTGCACTTTAACTTAAAAATTAAATAAATAAAATACCTTCCCTAACAGTACATCTACACAAGACAGTCACAGACAATACACAGACAATACACAGACAATACACAGACAATACACAGACAATACACAGACAATACACAGACAATACACAGACA